>NC_056731.1:1959278207-1959450707 GCF_019279795.1 Protopterus annectens
CCTCCAGAAAGGGCATCCATTCTCTATGTTTCCCCCTCTTGCCACAGTGACCACGGACTCTTCTCCCTTTGGGTGGGGGGGGGCGCTGTATGGGCAGAACCGTCCAAGGCACGTGGACCCAATCAGAGACCTTGTTGCACATCAATGTCCTAGAGATGAGGGCGGTGCTTCTGGTGTTGCAAGCACTCCAAGCCCTTCTTCCCTTGGGAACTATTGCAATTCAGACAGACAACATGTCAAGTCGTCTGGTATATCAACAAACAAGGGGGAACCAGGTCCTACCCACTTTGTCGAGAGGCCATGAGAGTTTGGGAATGGGCGATCTCCACCAACCACTTTCTCATAACAACGCACATTCCGGGCCAGTCGAACATCTTGGCAGACAGGCTGAGTCGAACCATTCTTTCACCATACGAGTGGTCTCTGAACCCGAGAGTGGCGAAGCAAATTTTCCTCAAATGGGGTCAACCTTGCTGCGATCTCTTTGCGTCTCCTTCGAACACAAAGTGCAGTGACTACTTCGCTCTAATTCCCCCACCAGGGGAATCCCCCAGAGACGCTCTGGTGCATGTTTGGCCATCCGGTCTACTTTATGCTTATCCTCCTCTTCCCCTAATGCTGAAATTCTTGCAGAAAGCACGTCAATTGGGGAGCAGAGTGATCCTCATAGCCCCATTCTGGCTTTGTCAAGCGTGGTTCCCTTGCCTGTGGTCTCACCTAGTGAACCCCCCATGGGTTCTAGATCCCACGCTAGATCTCCCACCCGCTAGGGTTGACAACCCTGAACCTGGACAATCTCACGCTCACAGCTTGGTTGATCCAGTTCCAGTGATAGCTAGGACTCCCGGTATCTCGTCATCTGTTAAGGCTATTTTAGTAGCCACTCATAAGCCTTCCACGAGGAAGGTTTATAATAGCAAGTGAAAACGTTTTTCAATCTGGGCGGAATGCAGAAACTTAGATCCCTTTACAGCCCCATTACCAGCAGTGCTAGAATTCTTATCAACCTTATTCAACCAGGGTGCTAGCTCCTCTACGGTCAAAGTCCAACTAGCTGCAATCTCCCACTATCATGTGGGAAATGGTCTCGGCCCCCTGGCCTCTTCCAAATTATGTAAGACCTTTTTAAAAGGCACCTTCCTCTTGAGACCTCCTGTTAAAGATCCAGTTCCTCCATGGGATTTAACTCTTGTTCTCCAATCTCTGACAGCCCCTCCATTCAAGCCAGCAGCCACGGTGGACCTAAAATTCTTATCCTGGAAGACGGCCTTCCTTATTGCCATCACTTCGGCCAGAAGGGTTTCGGAACTTCAAGCCCTTTGCACCAAACCGCCATACTTGGTTTTTCATAAAGATAAAGTTTCCCTCAGGACCAATCCTTCCTTCTTGCCCAAGGTCGCATTGGAACCCAATATCAACCAATCCATTAATTTACCAGTATTCTTTCCAAATTACCAGAACAAAGGTGAATATAAGTTACATTCCCTGGACGTACACAGGCAATTAAGATTTTATCTGCACAGGACCACTGGTCACAGGAAATTGAACCAGCTCTTTGTATCCTTTGCAAAACCCTCTTTGGGAAAACCAGTATTGAAAGTTATATTGTCCAGATGGATTTCCCAATGTATCCTACTAGCATATCAAAGTTCTGAAGGAGTCCACGCTCATTCTACTCGATCAATTTCCACCTCTGCTGCTTTTTGGTCCAGGGTTTCCTTGGATGACATTTGCTCAGCAGCCACTTGGGCTTCATCTCATACGTTCATTAACCATTACAAGTTGGACATAATTTCCAGAGGGAGAGCATCCTTCGGCTCTGCAGTGCTCCGGAATATCCTTCCATGAGGACCTCCCAAGGTTTGTGTAGCTGGGGACTCTGTTCCACAGGTTGATGGACAAATGAAGTTAACTACTTCAGATAAAGAAGTTATGTACTCACCATAACGTTCCATCTGAGTAGGTAATCTTCTTTTGTCAGCAACCGACCCTCCCTCCATCCCCCTAACCTATAGTGCGTACTAGAAGGATTCCTAGCCCTTGTTTTCCAGATAAATTAGGTTAGGATTTGCAGGTGACTCCTGTGTTGTAATACTCTGTATTGCTAAGCAAACTCGATCTGAGGACAGGAAGGGTTAGCAGGGGATTATGGGTAAGGGGAGGAGCTTGGAGCTCGGATCTTAGCTGTTTGAAGCTGCCGGCTCGGATCCGATATGGATCCGATACCCACAGGTTGCTGACAAATGAAGATTACCTACTCAGATGGAACATTATGGTGAGTACATAACTTATTTTTTTCCTCACTGTAATGCAATCTTGGAGTTGATATATATAATTTGCATGGGGTGTGGGGGGTGAAGGGGGGCTTGACCCCCCTGCAAAACTATAAAAAAGGTATTTTTTTTTGTCCGAGTTTTCAGAAACTCGACCATATGGTCTCTTCTATATTTTTTTGAGTTTCCAAAAAGTCGGTCATCTGACATAGAACCATACACACACACACACACACACACACACACACACACACACACACACACATATATATATATATATATATATATATATATATATATATATATATATATACGCACACATACACATACATATACACATACATAGGTTCATAGGTGTGTACTAGGCTAATGGCCCTGGACCCTTTACAAGCCTAGCCCATAGGATTACCTTGGCATCATGCCATCTGACCTTAGTTCCCAGTGCCTTTGTTGAGTAGAGCCACTGGAGTGATCCCTGGGGTGAATTTTCTATTTCCCATCCACTCATCAAGATTTCTCTTGAAGAGTGCCAGTGAGGTGCTCTAGTTGACATGTATGGGAAGTCTATTCCATAGCATGGGCAGTGTCTGGGTTATGAACCTGTCCCTCCTGCATGTTCTGTGGATTGTGGTAATGAGGTTGAGACCTCTGGAGCTTGTGGTGCAGAGGGCTTGGGATTTCTTTAGATGTAGCATTTATAACAGAGCTGGGTCAGACATGGCTTTGTAAGTCAAGCAGAGATCGCCTCTAAGTAGGTGATATGAGACAGAGAATAGTCGGATTTGTATGAGTCTGTCCATATAGGACAAGTATTTAAGGCCTAGGATCCTCTCTGTGAGGTACTTTTGTGTACTCTCCAGTTGTTGCAGGTGTCTAGTGAGGTACATGCCAAATGGGGCATTGTATTTGATGACTGGTCTAATAAGGGAAGAGTAGAGGGAGACAATGACCTCTTTTTTCCTGGATGCAAAACCCTTAGTAATGAGATGTGCCACATAGAGGGACTTTCTGACCACAGTGGCAATGTGGTGGCTAAAAGAGAGGTTGCTGTCAACCTGTGTTCCCAGATGTCTTATAACACCTTCTGTGTTCAGTGGACTACCACTGATGTGGTAATTGATGGGAACCAAGTTTTTCCCAAAGGGAATAATGACACATTTTTTGACATTGAGCTTAAAGCCATGGTTCTGACACCAGTCGTTGGTCTTAGTGAGGCCTTTCTCCAGGTTGTCAGCATCACTTTAATAACAGCTCCCAACTTGCAATCATCTGTGAACTTTGTCAGCCAGAGTCCCTTCTCGTTGGCCTGGATTTCAGAGAAGTAGATGCCAAACAGGAGATGACCCAGGACTGAACTCTGTGGGACTCCACTCATGACTGGTCGGCAGTCTGACTTGGAATCAGCTACTTTCACACTGTGGGTTCTATCTGTGAGCCAGATTGCAACCCATCTAATGATATATGGGTTGATGCCTAGCTTAGTAAGTTTTTCTGTGATTCCTGAGTGGGGAATGGTATCAAAGGCCTTGGCCAGATCAAGGTATGCTGTATGAACCACCTTGCCTTCATCCACAGCTCTGGTGACTGACTCAAAGAAGTTGACCAAGTTGAGGAGGCATGATCTATCCTTCACAAAACCAAACTGTGTGGGATCCAGAGTTTGGAGATTCCCTGTATCCTTGTTTATTAGGTCCATGATGATGTGTTCCATAGCTTTGCATATCAGACTCGTCAGGCTAAGGGGGCAACAGATCCCAGGGTCTATAGTCGCTCCTCGTTTGTGGAGAGGGATGACTGTAGCAATGTGCCATTCAGTAGGACAAAGCCTGAGGTGATTCTGTTATTGAACAGGGCACACATGTGAATACCAGTTCACTCTGTAGTTCATATAGAAAATAACCAGGGATATTGTCTGGTCCCATAGAAGTTGTATTCCTGGCCTTGGACAGTGGTACTTAAACCTGTGCAGCTATAATACTGAATGCCTTGCAATCTACTGGTATTGTTATTGGTCCCTTTTTTTGGGGGGGGGGGGTAAAGTTGGCACTGAATCTGTCGGCCAGTATATTGGCAATATCTGTTGGCTCAGTATAAGAGGTACCCTCAGAGCAAATCTGGGTATTGATATGGAGATTCTTTACATAACTATAGAAGGCCTTGTGGTTGTCTTTACTATCTGCTGCAATTCTGTTTTCATAGCTAGCTTTAGAGAATTTGATGAGGGATCTCAACTTTCGGTTGAGGCTGATAAGGGAATTTTACCAGTCTTGGGACTTCACCTTATTCTGCATCAGTTTCCTTCTTCTGTTGTAGAGTTTTTTTATGGCAGGTGACCACCAGAATGGCTTCATTTCTTTGGAGAAGAGCGTTTTGGTTCTGTTAGGTATGGCAAGATCTATTCATTTGTGTATGTGTTCATACAGTGCATTAGTGTATGAGTCGATGGTCGTGCAACTATTCTCCATTTGTATTGGTGCCATGAAGTTAACCACCTCTGGTTTTAGGACCCCAAAGTTAGCTTTGGAGAAGTTTCTCATGGTGGTTACACCTTTCCGGGGTGGGAGGGATGTGGATTTCCAAGGTGATTAGTTTGTGGTGGGATCTAACCATGAAAGAGTTGACTGTTGGTCTAGAGCAACAGTCACCCATGTTAGTAATGACCAGGTCATGGATGTTGCTACCTCTAGTGGGGGTTAGTACGAGCTGGTCCAGGGCACTGGAATTAATGAATTCCATGAAACGTTGGGCAAGCGTAATTGTACATGACTAGTTTTTCCAGTTAATGGAGGGGTAGTTGAAGTTGCCCAGTATGAGAGTGTTAGGTTGGACCCTAATATTCTCCAGGGTGGTTAAGAATGTGGAGTGTGAGTCTTGGGATATGGTTGGGAACCTATAGCAGGCTATGACCTGAATCGCTTTCTTACCCAATGTTAGCTGCACCTGAAGTATTTCTGATGCATTATGTTGGGCTACCAGTCTGGAGGTGTGTGCATCATTTATGAATATAGAAACACCACTGCCTTTGGAGCTTCGGTCCAAGTTCTGAGGCTGAAATGTGTGGAATGAGTTATAGCATGGTACTGCAGGGGTGCTTTCTGCTGTTTTGAACTAGCTCTCTGTTACAGCACAAATGTCGATGTTCTCCATTTTAAGGCGTGCTTCAAGTGAGTGCATTTTGAGATTTAGACTTCTAGTGTTGAACAGCATGACCCTCAAATTGCATTTGTTTGTAGCTGTTATGGTGGTAATTTGGTCTTTGGAACACTGCCTAAAAAGGCACTATAGGGGTGGCAAGAGCCTTGGCCAGTACCAGAAGCCCAGGGGTGACAGATGCAGGCCATCTCTGGCAAAGCATCGAGGGCTGTCATTCATGTCATCCCAGGCAGACAGATACTGGATCCCCTTAGAATGACACCAGAAACTTAGCCAATTGTTGAAATCAATAATTTTCTGCTTGTACTGTGGTATCATTCTGGGTGATGGTAGGATGCTGCTCAGGGCAAGGGTCATAACCACCCGGGCTACATAATCCGACAGCTCCTCCATGTCTCTTTTCATGTAGTCCAGGGAGGTATGTCTCAGGTCATTCACACCCACATGTACAATGACAGATTCATATTTGTACCTGTTGTTAAGGGACCTGGGTGCATGTGTTATGTGGTAGATCCTGGCACCTGACAGGCAGCTAACTGTTACTTTCTCCTTATTCAACCTAGTGAGTGGGGCATCAGTGTGTCTCACTATCGAGTCACCTATGACTAGTGTGTTTGGCATGCTGTTTTACCTTAGGGGTTTTGATTGAGTGGCACACTGTTTGGGAGAGTTATGTGTCTCATGATTAGTGTTGTGTTGTGGTGGTCGAGTGCATTTCTGTCTTGGAGTTCTCTGCTGTTTGGGTAGATTTTTATTGAGAGCCTCCATGAAGGTGGGTGTGTGGTTTTTGTTTTTATGTGAAGGCAGTGCTGGTGGGTGTTCTGGAGGGCTATGTGTTCCATGTGGTGTGGTGCAAGTGTTGACCTTCTCCTCTTGACCAGCTAGCTGGAGAGTGCATGGCTTCCAATTTGGATATATAAGTACATCTCTCACAAGTCTAAGTGTTGGAGGTAAGGGGAGAGGGTTGTCAATGTACATGAGGAAGACGCTACATTACCTCAGGATGCCCACGTTCACCAGGTTAATAGGAAAAAGCACAGGGACCTGACTTTTAGACATGCCTGGAGGGATGGGCATTAATAATAAGTACTGGAGC
The DNA here is from genome assembly GCF_019279795.1 of Protopterus annectens. Lineage (NCBI taxonomy): Eukaryota > Metazoa > Chordata > Ceratodontiformes > Protopteridae > Protopterus > Protopterus annectens. Next base: position 1,959,284,730 of record NC_056731.1, read on the forward strand.
TGTTTCCTTGTAGAATGTTTAGTGCTGGTAGCAGTTTTGTGTGCTATAATAATTGCTAGAAGAAGTCTGGTAAAGTGCTAGACTAATAAGCTAGTAAAAGTGCAGGAGAGGAGAGAACTATCAGATCTAAGGGAAAAATTGAAGAGCAGACTTTGGCACCACTCAGAAGCTTACAAACAGTCATGGATACAGCAAATCTGTATCTGGACTAGACTAGTGGTAGGATAGGGAAGAAACAAGTGCAAACACGGGCTCTTAAACCAGAAAGTTGAAAGAGATGGAAAAACTGCCCAAACGGCCAATAAACTACAATTTCTCGGCCAGAAACCACTTCTGTTGTGGTAGATAGGCTATCTAGTGCTTACCACTCTCACTGATAAGCTAGAAGGCTTCCCTCCAACACAGAAAGGCTTGGGAGGCTCAGAAACTTACAAACAGTCCTGGATACAGCAAATCTGTTTCTGGACTAGACTAGTTACAGGAAAGGCAGGAAACAAGTGCAAATGGGGGCTTTTAAACCAGAAAGTTGAAAAAGATGCAAAAAACTGCCCAAACGACCAATAAACTACAATTTCTGGGCCAGAAACCACTCCTCTTATGCTAGATAGGCTACCTAGTGCTTACCACTCCCACTGATAAGCTAGAAGGCTTCCCTCTAACACAGAAAGGCTTGGGGGGCTCAGAAGTATACACACAGTCCTGGATACAGCAAATCTGTATCTGGACTAGACTAATTACAGGAAAGGCAGGAAACAAGCTTATATTTTGTTTTACAGAAAAGCAGCTAAAACAGCACTAAAAACAATTCAAGTGCAGTTCAAACTAGCACACTTGAGTGTGTAGCAATATTAAAGCAAATACAGTTTAAATAAAAGCAATTTATTCAAACTGTATTCTGAACTGAATTCAATTATTGTTTTATTGAACTCTGACCAGTTAAAAAGTGCCAAAAAATATACTTATCAGCTGAGACGCACACTCAGTCAGAACACAAGAGATTCTAGCAAAGTTTTTTTTTTTTAGTAAAGTGGATAGGGAGAAAGGAGGAACAGAAGATAATTCAAGGTTAAGAACCTAAGTGGGTTGGCCTTCTCAAATGTTTTCTCTGTATTAGGTAGAATGAACTAATGACATTAGACTGGGAGGCATGTCTCAGATCAAATTTACAGTAGGGACGGGCAGCAGCAAACTACCAAATATAAGAACAAGACATCAGTAGGGAGGGGGGTGGCAAATTATTACAGCTACTAGCTACACTATTTTAGGCAGAAAACACTACAGAAATGTTTATCACAGTAGAAAAACAGCAGTGAGCCCCTCCTCCGATTAGCTCTGTGTTCTCTATCAGCAGAAGATGGCTGCCAGAAACACAGGAAACTCAACAAACAAAACAACCAGGCCTGGATAACAACAGACCTCTATCCAGACTATGCTACCTGACTAGAACACAGAAACCTCACAGAAAATGCACAGAGAAGCACAGATAGAGCACTCGCAAACAGAAAATATAACTCTCAATATGAAACAGCACTTTACAGTTAGGTAATTCAGTAAAAATCCAATTACAGTAATGAAACACTATCTAGCCATGAAAAATACAGTTAAAACAGTATAAAACAGTACACAAATGTAGTGAAACAGTAAAAAAGCTTTATAACAGTGCAAAATGTAGTAGATTAGCTGTTTAGCACAATTCTAAGCATTAAGAAGACCATTTCAATTAAATAAATGCAAAAAATAACTTATTCTGCTCTTGCAGTCGTCCAGAATTTCTGCTTTGTCCCAGTGATGAATCACCACTCAACAGCCTAGCAAAAAACAAGCACAACCCTCTGCAGACACAGGGTTTAAATACCAGAAAAGATGGAAGAATCTAGAAGCTCGAATTACTACCCAGTGCTGCTAGCCCCTGCTCTTTTAACCAATCACTCATGCTAGAGGAGGTCAGGCAACCCTGTTAATCAATAACAGAGAAGACAAGACACTATCAGCAGAAGATATCTTTCATGTTTCTTTTTTTCCCTAGGATGACATGGAGCACCATTTGCAAAGCAGCTGCAATCAGAACTTTCTGCAGATACACATTTTTAATGGCAGCAGCAACCACAAAAATATTTGCATGATGTATATTATCTGAACATAGGCATATGGCCAAGTTCAAGTCTAAGGTGTGTACAGAGTTGCTGCACAGAATTTAAATGTTCTGAATTGCTCTGCCATTTTGTTTTGCCTCATTATCATCCACAACACTTCATTATACGACCATTAATATAAAACACTGCTGATCGTATTGTTTGGCAAAGCCACATTATCCAGCTATTTTTTCTGAATGATACCCACCGTGTGTGTGTGTGTGTGTGTGTGTGTGTGTGTGTGTGTGTGTGTGTGTGTGTATATATAAGCATGTATGCATGCTTGTATGTGTATTATTTAACAACAGCTTTTATTGATCAGACTATTTGCAAAATATTTACAGAGGAGCATATTTACATACATTTCCAAAACACTGTACTATAATTTCCCTAGTAACATTTCCATAAACACAATAATATCATAATTCCCCCTTCTCATGCTTCAGAATACTCATTACTTATTCCAAAGTGAAACAGTAATATGCTATCCTTCCTTTTCATGCCCGAGAATGCTGAATAGAGCAGTGAAAATGTGTGCTAATGTACTTTATTAAACTTGCCTAATTAATCAGTGTTTGTAGGTACTCAGCATCTTTCCGTTTGTTCTCTTCTGCCCACCAAAATTTATATGCCATCATAATACAACTTAAATAGTTCTGGAAAGCTACAGGACGGGAATAGCAAGAGAAACCACTTGTCCCACTGATGTTCACCCTGTGTTCTTCAGTTATTCTTGACTGTAATTTTTATCCTTAGTTGTGCTACTATGGTGCTTTAATAACCTCTTTGCATTACTCATTATATTATACACCAGTCTAGTTCTATATTTTATTATATTATATTATACACCAGTCTAATTTCTAGCTCAGCATCACACTTTTTGTCCATTTCTGTTACCATTAAGCCTCTGTATCACTGTTTCCTAGCACCTCACTTTTAATAACATGCAAGGAGCTCAACAATCCCATACATTTTATATCAGTATATAATATTCAGGTTCTTTAACCCATTAATTCACATGTGGGGAATACTGATGGCAAAATAACTGTACATGTTCTGGTCTGGACCATTGAAACATGATCTTGTTTCATCACTTTTACCAGTGGTGCTTTTCCAGTCTTTCTTTCCAAAACACCATTACAAAATGCATAACTAAATAATAGAGTAAATAGTGGGAAAACAGATCTCATCTTAGCTGAGATACAAAAATGCACTGATCACAGACAGTCCAGTCAGTGGAAAGTTGATTATTTAAAATTCTAAATGTACAAAATGAAAAGAAAAAAATTACTCATCTCAACTTCTACTCTTCGTCCTCAGCCATTCATATGACCATGAAACATTTCCTTATATATTCCGACTCTTACTACGTTACTTCTGTCTCACTCCCTACCCATATATCTTCCATTCTATTCTAAAGTAACAGAGTAATTCTTTAACTCACAGCTTCATGTGTAACATGACACCATCATCATACATATATCTCTTTTGGACCAGTGTTAGGGAGCAGGGCAATAGAAAATGTCCATGCTTAACCTTACAAATGTCAACAAACCAAGACTGCTTGCTGACTGGTTCCAGCCACTAAAACAGCAGTTTAACATCTGATACCATCCACAGATTGCTGGAGCCAGTGAGTATATCAGGCTGCCAACATACAGTCATACCTCTCAGCTGTACAGATCTTTACAGAATGTCCAGATTTTGCCTTCATATTTTCTTGCCTGTTTTTCATAAAATTGTAGTTTTCTGTCAAATTAGTGTTAAACATTAAAGACTGAAGTCAGAAAATAATGACAGACATTTGAGTTTCAGACTTCATATCCTTCAGAACATTAATGCTAAATCACTACCTGTTAGTCTATCATCTTTCTAAGTTTGTAAGAGCAATATTTAAAAAAAAATGTCCTTATTTTTGGGCCTTTGTCCCACTTTCATTTATGGATTTGTCCAGATTTCTTGCTCCAACAGGTTGAGAGGTATGCATACAGTCCCTTACTCACACTGTCAAAATGTCATTATTTCATTTCTAAAACTACACTCATCTAACATCTGTGTTCCATTATATTCTTTTAGAGCATATGTCATGCAAAAAGAAATTTAGACAACTAAAAAAATCTACCAGAGCTGGTCTTTCACTTTAACACTCTACTATCCCTTTCACTCTGCCTGTGCCTGTTATCAAATCCTGATAGGGAAGGCAGTCCCTAACCTTCAGTTCAAAGTTCAGCTTAGTCTCTTCCCACTATATTGCCTTTTCCCTTCTTGTTTATTTTGTTCCAATACCTTGGTTCAGTTCTGTCTCTTCAATAAATTCTACCTCTTTTGCCTATTGCCTATATCTCTAACTGCAGACATACTAATTGGTGAAATCTCCATTCTTCCTTCCCCTGCTGGCTTAGTTCTTAGAACACTTTATGCTACTTCATGAATATAATACGGTGTGTGGTTATTTTCTTACATACATGCATCCAAAATCCTAGTTTCTCTTTACCAGTTGAATACTCACCCGCATTTCATTGTCATTATTTTCCATGCTTATGCTTGACTTATACATGAGCTTTAACTGCATATTATCATCCACAATTTCTCCAGATTGACAAAAATATCACTAACTTGTATACAAGACTGAGATGACTAAAAACATGTTCCCTTGTTGTATCTTGCCATCCATATCCACAATCATGAGTTTCCAGTTTCTCAAATTTTAAATTATCTTTTGTTTAGTTTTTTTTTCATGTATTCTTAGCTACCATTACAGAATCTTTTTTAATCCATGCATCTAAATGCTTCATCTTATCATGCCCCAGCAAGTGTGGGTATTGTTGAATCAAGTCATACACGGGTACATAGTTTATCACTATGGCCTTTGTTTTATCTTAATTTAGTTTATATCCTGAAAAGACTTGAAATTGTCTCAAAATATTCCACAACACCACCTTTCATTTTCTGGGTTTATCAAGTACAAAATAATATAATTTGCAAATAAAGCTAACTTTTCTTGAGTGCCATACCAGGTATAGTCTTGAATTTGTGAATCTCTTTATTTTCTTTGCCAATAACTGTAAGTATAAAGCAACTGATAGTGGGGAAAGAGGATATCCCCAGCCACCTCCTCCTTTCAAACCCAGCTTGTCAGAGAAGAAGTCTCTCACATTAATTCTTGCCTCTGACCCTTTATATATATATATATATATATATATATATATATATATATATATATATATACTCCTTATTAACTCTATTATTCTATCAGAGAACATAAATGCTACCATTATCCTACTTTTAAGATCCCAGCTGATTCTGCCAGATACTTTCTCTGCATCAAAACCCACCAGCAATAACTTTGTTTTCTTGTACCCTGCTTTTCTCTATTTTATTAATGTTGACAAATGTTTGTTTCCACTCCACAAAAGCACATCGATCCATATCAGCTTTTGCAATACCTTGCCATTGTCTTACCTAGTCTAGAAATAAAAACATTATAATCATGGTTTAAAACTGAAATAAGTCTATGAGTAACTGGATCTGAAGGGTCTTCACCCTGTTTTGGTAATACAGCCACTACAGCTTTCTTCAAGGATTGTTCTACTTCTCCCTTTAAAATATTGTTACATGATTTTTTTCCAGATATTTATCACTTTCATTCCTCCTAACTTCTAAATTTCCACAGGAATACTATTTGTTCCTGGAGACTTTTCAGTTGATTAATTATACATCATCATTTTATCTCGTATCTTCCTATCTAAACTATTAATTGTTGAACTTAATATTCCAGTCACTTTAGTAAATTTAAGTCTTTCATCAATATTTCCATTTATGCCTTGTCTTAGTCTTTGCTTTCTTCTGCTTTACGTGGATTTTCATAAAATTCTGAAATGTGTCTAATACCTTTATAGGCTCTCTGGTTATTTCTCCTGTCATAGACTCCTACGTTTGGCTGCAACTCATTCTACTTTCTGTTGCCTAAGTTGTTGTGTTACATGGTTTTGCACTCTAGAGTTATCAAAATAGTTGCTTAACAGAAACCTTTCTAAGCTCATGTACATTATCCAAACATTCCCTTGTTTTTCCTTTATCACTCCATATTTGCTATTGTTATTGCCCTGTGAGATTCCCCTTCTGCTGCAGTAATTTAACCCTTTGTTAATCCCTCAAATAATTTGTAGTACTTCTTTACAATTTCTCTCTTAATTCTACCATGTTTTTAAATTCCATTTTCATTTTATCTCACTCACTGGCTATCCCTTATGAAGTAATTTATTTCCTCTTTAATAACTCTCATATAATATCCACTTCCATTTTCTTAAATTCTACTTCTTTTAACCGATATGTAAGAGACTAACAATCTACTTTTTGCATCCTTACCCTGCATCTTTATCTTAGTTTTTATTGGTGCATGATCTGATATACTTATTGGATAGGTCTCAAAGGGTTCAATTACATAAACATGCTAGTTTGATATATAAGTTCTATCCAGTTTAATCCAGTTATTATATCTTGAGGAATAATATGTAAATTATTTTAGAGTTCCTGCTGCTAACAAATCAGTTTCCACCCCAATACTGTAACAACCTATTTCCTCACCCAAAACTAAACATAGTCTTATTAAACATCTGTATTATATGTTACAAAACTACAGAACTCATTGCATGAATAGCCCAAAATCCTCCAGATATTCTGGCAATTACCAAAACCTGCTCAAAGTTCAACATGAAAGACACTGAAATACTTCCCCCTCTGTATAACATCATAAGAACAGACTAAACCCTACAAAAAGCTGGGGTACAACCATCCTGTACTCTGACTTATATGAACGAAATCCTTACAACAATAATATTCCCATATTCCACAATGCCAAAATACTCATCTCATGCCTCAAATTAAATAGTAAAAAACAAGTTTGTGTTATTGCTCTTTGTAGCCCCCCCCCCCCCCCCCGAAACAATATAAACACTTTGGAAGGTATCCTACACAGGTCAATATTAGTTCGCCAAAAGTTATTTTCAGTGAGCACCTCTTTTTCGACAAATATTCAGTGAAAATCACTTCCATGATTCACTGAATTTTCCAAGGGCAATGAAACAATTGTCCTGCAGCACAACGGAACCCACAACTAACTAAATCAAACTCACCCAAGTGGGCAGCTTTGCCCCTCACCACTCCCTAACTATATATACCAACTCTGAGATTACACTACAGTGGAGAAAAGGGCAAAGTTGTGTAGTTGGCCAACTACTTCATTACTCTTGGAAAATTGAGTGAATTACGGAAGTGATTTTCGCTGAATATGTGTTGATGAAAAGGTGTTCGTTGAAAATAACTTTCAGTGAAAACTAATATAGACCCATCCTACACTGGATACCTAATACCATACCTTATGAAAAAAATATTGGGAGATGTAAATACTGACTGACTAAACATTACCTACAACTTTCCCATTTCCACTAATAACGTTTTTGGTCTTGCACAGCTAATCACCTCACCCACTAGATATAATGCAACTTATGGCAAGAGGTCCAACATAAAGTGGATAATGGTCTCAGACCCTCACAATTACACCACCTCAAGAACCCTTGCAGACTCCCTTAGAGACCATCTTCCCCCTTACAATCATAATAACCCATAAACTACAGATGAACCTAAAACCTCACAAATGTCAGCCTAGGTGCCTTCACATTACCACTAGAATCCATTAACTGGTCTAACCTAAAAATCCTCTCCTTGGATGAAGCAGTCCTCACCTTTAGTTCAATATTCTTAAGTAATGTAAATAACTTGCCACCTGTTAGAAGAAAGAGAGTTAAAAACCAACCATGCCCTCAGATGTCTAACTACAACAGAAATCTTTTGCATAACAGGGATAAGGCCTTGAAACCTTACACAAAACAGATAAACATGACAAACAAAAACATTACAGTAATCTGCAGAACTGCCATAAATATAATACCAAAAATTCTTGTCCTCCATTAAAGACAATCTATCCAGGGACAAAAAAATACAAATGCTTCACCTAACTTCATCCCACTTGAAACTGATAACCAATTTAAAATGCACTTCAGAATAAAAAAAAAATCCAAACATTCATAATATCCCTACCTACCCCAAACCTCTGTCACTTCTACACTATCTTTTTGCTTAGAAAAACTTTCCTTACTTCATCTATACAAAATTTTACTTCAAACCATCGCTTATAACTTCCCATCTGAATTTCTTAAGATAGCAACCTGTGCTATAACATACCCAATATAAGCCTTATAAATAGGTCAATACAAAAATCCATTGTTCCTTCCCTTTGGAAAAAAAGTTATGTATAACCCCAATACATAAAGGATTGACCTCAACAGAAATATCCAGCTTTAGACCCATCATCATTCTATCCCCCCCTCTCAAAAACATTGGGGGGGAGCAACTTCTTGAATACTTACCTCAGCAACAACTCTTGACACTTGCTCAACATAGCTTCCAACCAGCGCATAATACTACCACTGTCATCTTATCCTTCTTAGACACTAGCAGCAAAAGTAGGGACAATAGTAACTTTGTATGCTCTTTATTCCTTGACCTAACTAAGGCCTTTGACACTGTGTCACACAGCAAACTCCTATAAGAGATGTCTTTCCTTGGTGTCACACACTCTACTCTCACCTGGTTCAAAAGCTACTTGTCTGACAGACCACAGTCTGTTAAATGGCTCTGCATTCTATTCCCTTTCCTGACAGTTACCACAGGTATACCCAAGGCTCTAGTCTTGGTCCCCTGCTGTTAATACATTCACCAACAATCTCTGTATGTCTTCTCAACAAACCTCTCTCATACAATACACAGATGACTCTATTCTCATTTGCTCCAATGATAGCCCAAACCATCTTCAACAAATAACACAAGAAGCCTTTAAATCCAATGAAATCAGGCTTCAACATGCTCAATTACTGCCCAACCTTAAATAATAAACTAATCATATTTTCCCTGATTCACATTCACAATGGAAATGTATCCAGCTAGACTAGCCCAGTCAACAAATGTAAAATAAATAAATAAACATTTCCTTGACAAAAGCAACTTCAAAATCACCTCCTTAAACAATACTGACATTGAAGCAGTATCTTGTACTAACAGAACAAAAAACTTCCTCACAACTAATATTATAGTAACACTAGCTAACACTTACATACTTAAATCCCTTCTGTATGGCGCACCCACCCTTACAGACCTTCAAACTTTAAAAACTAAACGACCAATGCTATAATAAAATTATATGATTTGCTGTAAACAAATCTTATCAAAGCTACCACAGTACTGCAGTAAAAGAACTAAATTGGTTAATACTACCTCACCGTGTTGCATACACCCAATTAATCACCGCACAAAAAGTAATGATCACTGCCCAGTTCTTAGTACTTTTCTCCAAAATTACACAAAATAATGTCCCTTAAGATCAAATGATAAACAACTCAATATCACACACAAGTAAAAAAAAACATCTGCAGGCACTCCCTATACTCTGACAAAGTAGCAAAATCCTGAAACTCTCTCCGTATAACAGTCGTGTCATAACCAAACCTCCACTTGTGCAAAACTTCTTCAAAAATTTGTTAACTAATTCCTGGCTTCACACCAGTCTAGTCCCATTCTATAATCCATTTTTATTTTCATCTCATCTTCTAACCACAGTTTTATCTCTAACTTTCACTTTCTTCTAGCCATCCTGTTCCTTCACTTTCTACAGCTAGAATAATTTTTTAATGTGTTTGATTTGCTAAATCTCTTTCTCCGGTTAATACACATACTTTCTCTGGTATACACATATTGCTTTCTTTACTAACCAGTCTTTGCTCGCTGTCTTATCTCTGCCACTGTCAGTTTACTAAAAATCCTTTTCTCAGCTGACTACTGTCTCTCTCCCTCTCTTGCTTTTGAATTCATATCTTTTCCTATTTATCTCACCTTTGTTTCCGTCTCTCTCTCCCTCTCTTTTCACCTCTTGTAATTTAAACAAATTAAGCTTAGTTCTCTCACTCTACAATTTTACTATCTCTTGGTTACTCAGTAGTGTATTGTATTACATTTGTATAGGTGATAAGCTTTATTATTTTATATTGTACTTTTATAAATGACATTCCGTAGCAAATGTTAATATTTACTATATTCTACTGTTTTGCTTTCATGCAATATTTTATTTATTTACTGGGAAAGCCTGACTTGGAATGAAGCCAATTTTCAGCAGAGGCCCAGGGAAAAACACTCTTGATGTATGTCTTTGTAATATGGGAGGAAACCAGAGCAAACCCACAGGAACACATGTAGACTTCACAAAGAAGGCACCCCAGCCAAGAATCAAACTGGAGAACCTCTTGCTGTGAGGTGACAATGCTACCGCTGCACCACTGCACTGTTGCACAATATGTTGGAGCTTTTTTGCCCAGGTCTCTACTGAAAATGGATTATTGCCCAGTTGGACCTTCATGGTATACAAATGTCAATGAACAAATAAATAAAAGAATTAACTAAGGAAATTGATGTGTGTAAGATAAAATGTCAGTCAAATAAAAAGGCAAAGGGAAAAGTAATGTGAGAAGGCATTGTAATAGTAATGGAGCATAGAGAGAAGTAAATTCCTTTAACATTTTATATCATCTGGCTTTGTAAGAAGATAGGATGTTGAAACAAATTTGCATAGTGAAAGTAACGGTGCATGTGTACAGAGAGACACGCAGGCACAGGAATGTTTCACCAATTTATAAATCTCCTCTGTTTAATTTCTCCCTATGTTTTGGGTTTCTAATACCATGATGGGAATGGAACCCATTCCTATATCAAAGTGTGATTAAAATTCATGAAATTAGTATTGCTTCAGTCTTTGATGTTAGCCAAAAGCGCTCTTCACAGCAATGCACTCAGCTCTTCTATGAATGTTGTATGTTCCCTTTTTTTATTTTAGAGGGGGGCTACTGGAAGACTAATTTCACTAGTTACATAAATTAATTAATAGTCTTAAAATGATGAAGCCATGGAGAGATTACATGAGCCCATCAAGGAACATATATAAAATCATCTCCTAATACTCCATGAATTGCTTCCTTTAAAGTTTTTAATCATGTAACTGGAACTACTACTGACTAAGACAGACTCATTTTGTGGGTCAGTGTTGTAGTTTTTTCAGTAATTTCAACAACTAATTTACAACTGAGAGCTTTGTGTTTTTGCCCATGTGTGATTTTCCATCTTTTATCAAACCACACCTTCCAGATGGTACCAGGCAGTACTATCTGTGTTTTTCTCACATACAAGTGCCAGTGGTTTTCCATGTATACAACTGCAAATGTCTGTTTCTGTTTGCTGCTACACCAGTGGATAATACAGCTGGCAGAAGAGTGTTTGATTCAGGCAGTGTGCCAATCCATTTACGTACTTTAGCATCCATTGCCAAAAGCAAAGATTGTCCAATTTCTCAGTAGGAGTATCCGGTCTATGTCATCATCTTCTTTCAGCTGTTCCCGTTAGGGATCGCCACAGCAGATCATCTGTTTCCATTTCTTCCTGTCCACTGCATCTTGCTCTGTCACACCAACCAACTGCATGTCCCTCTCTCACCACATCCATAAACCTTATATTAGGCCTTCCTCTTTTCCTGTTACCTGGTAGCTTCATCCTTACCATCTTTTTCCCAACATACTCAGCATCCCTCCTCAGCACATGTCCAAACCAACGTAATCTTGCCTCTCTGGCTTTGTCTCCAAACCTTCCAACCTGGGCTGACCCTCTAATATACTTATTCCTAATCCTGTCCACCCTTGTCACACCCAGTGCAAATCTTAACATCTTTAACTCTGCCACATCCAGCTCAAACTCCTGCCTTTTTGTCAATGCCACTGTCTCCAACCCATATAACATAGCTGGTCTCACTACCCTCTTGTAGACCTTCCCTTTCACTCTTACAGGTACTTGTCTGTCACAAATCACTCCTGACACTCTTCTTCACCCACTCCATCCTGCCTGTACTCTCTTCTTCACCTCTCTACCACATCACCATTACTCTGAACTACTGATCCCAATTATTTAGACTCATCCACCTTCACCACCTCTACTCCTTGCATCCTCACCATTCCTCTATCCTCCCTCTCATTCACACACATATATTCTGTCTTAGTCCTGCTGACCTTCATTCCTCTTCTCTCTAGAGCATATCTCCATCTCTCCAGGGTCATCTCCACCTGTTCCCTACCCTCACTACAGATCACAATGTCATCTGCAAACATCATAGTCCATGAGGACTCCTGTCTGATCTCGTCTGTCAACCTGTCCATCACCACTGAAAATAAGAAAGGGCTCAGAGCTGATCCTTAATGTAATCCCACCTCCACCTTAAACGCATCCGTCACTCCCACCACAGACCTCACCGCTGTCACACTACCCTCGTACATATCCTGTACCACTCTTGCATACTTCTCTGACACTCCCGACTTCCTCATACAAAACCACAACTCCTCTGTAAGCACCCTGTCATATGCTTTCTCTAAGTCTACAAAAACACAATCCAACTCCTTCTGACCTTCTCTGTACTTCTCCATCAACACTGTCAGAGCAAACATCACATCTGTAGTGTTCTTTCCCGGCATGAAACCATACTGCTGATCACTAATCATCATGTCCCTTCTTAACCTAGCTTCCACTACTCTTTCCCATAACTTCATGCTGTGATTGATCAATTTAATCCCTCTGTAGTTACTACAGCTCTGCACATCACCCTTATTCTTAAAAATCAGTACCAAAACACTTCTTCTCCATTCCTCAGGCATACTGTTACTTTCCAAGATTTCATTAAGCAATCTGGTTATAAACTCCACTGACATTTCACCTAAACACCTCCATGCTTCCACAGGTATGTCATCTGGACCAACAGGCTTTCCATTCTTCATCCTCTTCATAGCTATCCTTACTTCCTGCTTGCTAATCCATTGTACTTCATGATTCACTATCCCCACATCATCCAACCTTATCTCCCTCTCATTCTCTTTATTCATCAACCCCTCAAAGTACTCTTTCCATCTCCTCAACACACTCTCCATTGTGAGTATGTTTCCCTCATTATCCTTTATCACCCTTACCTGCTGCACATCTTTCCTAGCTCAGTCCCTCTGTCTAGCTAATCGGTACAGTTCTTTTTCTCCCTCCTTAGTGTCCAACCTTTCATTGGGTCTATATCATTTAATTGAAACTTACATTGTTGAACCCCTCTTCGAACACCTTTTCATCTAACTCTCAAAACAGCTTATGGACTTTTAATCAAACTGTTTCCCATGGCAAATCAATGGTAGGCCACCCTAGCAACCATGGAAAAAAATAAAAAAACTTAAAACCTACCCAAGTGGGGAGCTTTGCCCCCTTCACCCTCCAGTGTAGGGAGCTGCACCCCCCACACCCCCTTAACTAAATATACCAACTCCAAGATTGCACTACAGTGGGGAAAAGGGCACATTCCATATGATGGACAACCGCTGGTTTCTCCTGGGAAAAACACTGATTAAAAGTCTGTTCACTGATTTGAGAGTTTGATGAACAGGTAGGTATTCAATGAAGAGGAGTTCAATGATGTAAGGCTCGATTAAATGATATAAACCAGGAATATCTGTAGATCAGTATATTTGTGGTGTATCCATGGCAGTCTCTCTTTTGGCTACTGCTGCTTCTGCACTTAACTTAAATCTTGTGAATAATATTGTCTGTCATGTTGCATTATCTTTGCCTCCCATCTCCTTATTTTGCTGGTGATTCTGGCTTACCAGATAATCCACAAGGGTTTACTTCCTGGTGTGATCCAGACAGCTTTTGTTTGCAGAACAGAACCATTTTCCTCCATCTTCATAGAGATGCTCATATCTGAATTGACAATCATAATTAGCAGCAATTTTATGATAGATCTTTGCCTTCTTGTTAGGTGTAGGAGACATGACTCATTGAAGGGGATAAGGTGTCTGACTTTGGATCAAAAAGACTGTAGGTATGAGTCCCACCATGGTCATCTGAAAAGCACAGTATGTTGCAGCACTGTGACTTTGTGGAAAGAGATCTGCCTTACATCTACAGGGTCTGAGGTTCAATCTTGAATTCTGGTTATTGTCTATGTGGAATCCTGTATGTTCTTTCCATGTCAATGTGAGTTTTAACTGGGTACACTAGTTTTCCCACAACTCTCAAAAACATGCTGATTGGCTGTCTACAATAAAATGCCCATACATATTTTGTATATACCCCTGATTTTATGGACCAGTTCATGGCAGAAAAGGGCCTAGAAAGAGCCAGTTCACTTGCCTGGTTAATAGATAAATAAAGTAATAAAACAGTATAGTAAACAACCAGTTCTATCCATGTGAAGTTTCAAAGTCAAACACTGAGATGGTTCTCTGATGCACTTAGATTTTTTTAATTTATGCTATATTTTATTCACTAATCTGTATAACAGCCTTTTGGTAAGAGTTGGAGAACAAGTCATGACTGAAAACTGATTCATTCTTCACATTCAACTCATCAACACACTTGAAAAAATATCATGCTGTGTACAAATAAACATAGTTTTGCCGTGAAAAGTTCCTGGATATTCCAGGGTCTATGTCTGACAGTTACTACAGAGGACTTCAGGCAGTGAGCTATTAACCAGTTGCTTCCAGTAGTCTGGTGTTTTATCCCTTATTATTCATTTGTGAAAGTGAAAAAGTCATTTTCTAGACAGTGCTTTGGAACAGTTGAGAATTTGGGCAAGGATCCTTAATGATCTTTTAGACCATATGCCTGGTAGCTACATATGGACCTATTAACTTTAAAGGTAAAGTACCGAAACCAGAAAAAAATGAACAAATGCAATATGATCAGGAGATATTTTGGCTGTTTGCTTAGTCTGATGGAATGAAATATAGTAACTGTCTCGATTAGCCATTATGGCACTAGGTATGATATCAGTTATGTAATAAAAGTAGGGGCTCAGTACAGCCAACATCCTTCAACAGGATAACAGCACCAGTACCTGAATTGATGTCTCCCACCTTCAAACAGGGTATTAGTACAAGTAGCTGACTGCAGTTCCCATCCTATAGTGGGGTATCAACATGCTGTTGCACAGTACATTTCCTTTCATCTGGCAGGGTGTCACAAGCAGTTGCTCAATATATCCCCGCACTCCAGCTGTATGAGCTATGGCACCCATTCTCCAGTGGAGTACAGTAGTAGGAGTTCAGTATGGCTCCCACCTTCTGGTAGTATGGAGTGACTGGGACATAAGCTTTGGCACACATCTGGGGCAGACCTACTGCATGGAAAAAACTTTCCCCATGCACAGTCACCCTATAAACTAGTAATGGAATTGCACTTTCATTCATTTAGTAAAAATGATCAGATTGCTATCCACCTGTGTTTTAAAGAATGTCATGTGCACAGCAGAAAACCAGTGCAGACCGCCTAGACATCACAGTTTTAGAGAGATCGCTTCACCACTATAGTCTTCAAAATCTTACTGGTAACCATTATTTCTAAATACTGCTGCTTGCAGAGGAAAAGCACTTTATAGTCATATTCTACATGTATCTTTTAAAAAAGAGCCAAATGAGTTTAGAAATATAAAACACTGAATCTGTAAGAAATAAGTGGATGTTAAGTTGTCAATCTCGCCTTCATTCTTGCTGGATGGGTTCGGAGCCGATCCTCGGCTCCGACTCGGCACTTGCTAAGCTCGAGAGCTAATTTTACCAGCTCGAGGCAACCCTATATCCCATGATGCAAGGCGGAGATTACTCAGATCTCGTTTGCCGCTTCGCTAACGAGGTGCCTTATTTTACCAGCTCTAGGTAAGTGAACTTTTTAGAGACTTTTCGTCTACCCCCCTTTAACTTTATATATATATATTGTATTTTTGTTAATTATCGACTTACTTTAGCCCTATTCCCGTCAGTGTTCCCTTCTTTTTGAGTAAATATTCCCTTGTCCCTAGTTAGGCCTTAGGCCTTCCCCTCCCTAAATTTTTTCCTGTCAGGGATTGTTTGTGTGTCACTGTGTGTTATCCCTGTTTAATTTAATTTAATTTGTTGGACTGAGTGTTTTTGTGTGTGAGTGTGTTACTGGTGTTTCATCAACACAGTTATGTCGAAGGACACTAAGGTCTCAGGCTTCAAGAAGTGTGACTCGTGCTGTCAGAAGATGTCTCTGACAGATGGTCACACTTCTTGTGTGTATTGCCTGGGACCTTCGCACCTGCAGGACTCTTGTGCTATCTGTCATGCTTTCAGCCCAAGAGTCCTGCAGGAACAAAAAAATAAGCTCATATTAAGGGGCTTATTAAAGCCCGAGAGCTCCCCGACTAAGTCGGCGCCGGGGAAGCCCTCGAAACCTGTTAAGCCTTCGGCTCAGGCTTCCAAGCCGTCGGCTTCAGGTTCTTCCTCACCAGGCTCGAGATCGGCTCTGGCCGGAGCCGATCTTTCCATACCAGTCTCAGTATCGGCTCCATCCGGCGCTGATACTGTCAAATCCAGACACTCAGTGTCGGCTTCGGCTGGAGCCAATGTATCTTCGGCTCCGATGGCTCCATTGATCTCAAAAAAGAGATCTCGATCCCCTTCAGTGGAATCTATACATTTGGCTCTGAGATCACCCTTGCTGTCGGAGCGGAGCCATCGGAGCCGATCTTCTCGGTCATCCAGGCTATCTGATCACGACCTTGAGAAGTGGTGAGTAGACTATTAAAGTCTCAGGCCCAAATACTCCATAGCACATCTCAACAGACGGTAGCTATATCACATCCACAGAACATTCCTCCTTCGACTCTCTTACAGAGCTCGGAGCCAGAGCTCCTCGGAACCGGTACCGTTGTGACTTCGGAGCCGATACCACCCCTTTCGGCTCCGTCGTCCTCGGCTCCGATTTCCTCCTTGAGACCTTCATTGGAGGGATCCGGGCGTCTAGTCTCTCTCGTCGGCTCCAAGGGGGCAAGTGGCATCGGACCCTTGTCCGACCCCATTCTCCCTCTCGGAGCTTCGGCGTTGGTGAGCTCGGCCCCGACATCTGCCTCGGAGCCTTCCCTCTCAGTGAGGCCTGCAGTTCCTATCTCTTTGGAGCGGGAACTTTCTGGTCTCTCTGACGGGGGAGCCTTCGAGGTGATGAGGAGTGTACTAGCCCCTGGGCTTATTCAACGGACAGTTCCATCAGCTCCTCCCACTACAGTGCCTGCTGACGTCTCTTCCCACTCTCTTGCTCCCGGACCCAGAGATCCAACGCCTCAGGTTTCCCCATTGGGAATATCTTCCTTTTCCGAGGCTTCTCCTGATCCATCAGGAGAACCCCCACGTAAGAGGACATGTAAGAGGAAACATTTAGACTCCCTGCTACTGACTTGGATGAGTCGGAGGGATCCCCAAGGTCCTCCTCTGAGGATGTCTCATTTTCAGACATCCTTGAAATCCTTAAACAGAGGGGGAACTGGCCCTCTCTTAATCCCTCTGAGGACGAGTCAGTATACCTGGAGGTGTTCAGATCTCGACCCTCCACCTCCTGGGTGTCTCCGCCTTTTGACCCTCTCATGGAGGTAGTGGCTCAGAAGGCATGGATGGCTCCAGATTCGATGGAACCTATCCCTAGGAGACATTCAAAATTTATTACTGCCCCACAAGATAGACAATATTTAACAAAGGGTGTCCCAGTTGATGCCATGGTGGTGGCTGCTGCCACCAAGAAGGAATTAGCTGATCCTTCAGTACCTGTCCATCCTCCTAATAAGGATTCTAGGACTATGGACAGGTACGGTAAGCGGATTTTTTCTTCAGCGACTTTTGCCATGAGATCGCTGAACTACTTATGCCACTTCACCCGCTTTCAAAGAGATGTTCTTAAAGAGTTGGGAGAAGTTTTACAGGATCCGTCAGCTGCTGGGTCTCAGGATAAGATTAGCTCACAGCTAGGAATTCTTAACTCCATTGCTAACTCCTCCATGCGGCTCATTTCTTATGCAGCCAATGGAGCGAGTAGGGCCGCAGGCACAGGAGTGGCTTTAAGGCATCAGTCCTGGATGCGGCTTTGTAATTTTACAGACCCCTTCAAGGCGTCTTTCACAAACTCCCCCTTTGATGGCTAGACCTTGTTCGGTCCTCAAGTGAAAGACACTTTGACTAGATACGAACAAGATGGCAAGACTCTTTCTGCCATAGTAGTCCATTTCTCCACCCCTTCTAGACCTTACCCCAAAGGACAGAAGGAGGGAAAATGTGGTTCCGCAAATCTCAAGGAGTCACGCCTGATGCACAAAGTCAGTTTACCCCCAAAGGCAGAGGGGGTAACAATAATAGACACCACCCTAGGGGCAGAGGTGGTCCGCAGAATCAGGGTAGCAGAGAGCCTCTTCCTGACAAACCCTTCCAGCATCCCTGAGATGTTGCCCGATTGTCCGCCTTCGGAGGCAGTCGGGGGAAAATTATCGCTGTACCCAAGAGCCTGGCTTTCCCTTTCTCAAGACAAATGGGTACAGTCAATTATATCCGAGGGTTACAAAATTCCCTATATTCAAACCCCAATTCAACAAAAGGGAACCCTTCCAGACGTTCCACCCGGTCTAAGGGAACTAGCAATACTAGAAATATCAAAACTGCTAGTAAAAAGAGCCATCCAGCCAGTTCCAGCAGACCAAATAGGATCCGGAATCTACTCAAGGTTCTTTTTAGTTCCAAAACAGACAGGGGACTGGAGACCAATATTAGATCTGAGCAAACTCAACAAGTTTGTAAAGAAATCAAGATTCTGGATGGTCACACTTCAGTCCATTCTGCCCTTTCTGGGCAAGGACAATTGGATGTGCTCGATAGATCTTCAGGATGCGTACTATCACATAAAAATTCACAGATGCTCCAGAAGATTTCTCCGCTCTGGCTGGGGACCAGTCACTTCCAATTCAGAGCCCTGCCCTTTGGACTCACTACAGCCCCCAGAGTGTTCACCAAATGCATGGCAGTGGTTACGGCTCACCTGAGACGTCAAGGATTCCAGGTGTTTCCATATCTAGACGACTGGCTCCTCACTGCCACCACCAGGCATCAGCTTCTCCAAGCCAGAAATTACACCATTCACACTTGCAGAGGGCTAGGAATTTCTATAAAATCTGCCTTGTCGCCTTGTCAATATATTACTTTTATAGGCGCAAGATTGGACACCGTACAAATTTCAGCAAGGTTGACAGACCAAAGGATCTTGGACATTCAAAGACACGTCCAAGTGATTCTATTCAGCAACAAAATTCAGGCCAGATTTGCTCTGAAAGTACTGGGTCTTATGGCGGCCGCCATAACACTTCTTCCTCTCACCCGCTTTTACATGCGGCTTCTACAATGGATGCTATTCACCCAATGGTCTTTTCAACAACTTCCCATGCGTCACGAGATCATAGTAACTCCAACTTGCAAAAGACATCTGACTTGGTGGATATCATCCCCTCAAATCCATCAAGGCAGACCATTTGTTCCTCTTGCCCCGGTTGCCACGGTTACATTGGACGCCTCCCTGATCGGGTGGGGGGGCATTATCAGGGCAGAATGGTCCATGGTACTTGGCAACCTTTCGAGTACCATCTGCACATAAATGTTCTGGAGATGAGAGCAGTGCTTTTAACGTTGCAAGCCCTCAACGACTCTCTTCCCCTGGGAACTATTGCAGTCCAAACGGACAATATGTCCGTAGTGTGGTATATAAACAAACAGGTGGAACCAAGTCCTATCCACTGTGTCGAGAGGCTCTCAGACTTTGTCAATGGGCAATCTCTTCTCACCGGTTTCTGATAGCAACGCACATCCCCGGGAAATCCAACATCATAGCGGACAGATTGAGCAGAGCTATTCTCATGCCTCACGAGTGGTCTCTCAAACAGTCAGTGACGGAAGAGATTTTTCAGAAGTGGGGCCTTCCTTCTGCGACCTTTTCGCTACACCTCAAAACAGCAAATGCCCAGACTTCTTCTCTCTCTTCCCCCTTCCAGGCCATCCCCCCAGAGACACTCTAACCCAAGATTGGCCCCGGGGACTTCTTTATGCCTTTCCTTTTCCGCTGATACCTCAGCTAATTCGGAAAGCAACCGCCTTTAGAGCCAAGTTGATTCTCATTGCCCCTTATTGGCCTCGACAGATATGGTTTCCATTCCTACATCATTACCTCTTGGTACAGCCATGGCATCTGGACCCGGTTCCAGATCTTCTGACCCACCAGTCGGGGCAGCTGCACCAATCCATACCTTCTCTCAACCTCACTGCTTGGTTGCTCCACTTCCATCCTTAGCCAGGCTTCCTATGATTTCTAATCCCGTACGGGATATCATAGTAGCTTCCCTAAAATCTTCTACCAGAAAGATCTACACTAGTAAATGGCGACGTTTCTCTTTCTGGGCAAAAGCGAGGAACATAGACCCCTATACTATTCCAATTCATTCGGAATTGGACTTTCTAGCTGACATTTTTAATTCAGGATCCTCTTCTTCCACAATGAAAGTTCAACTGGCAGCCATTTCAAATTTTCATATAGGTTTTTTGGACCACAACATTATGTCACATAAACTTTGCAAGGCATTCCTTCGAGGTATCTTTTTATTGAAACTTCCAATTAGAGACCCCCCCACCACAGTGGGATCTAAATTTAATTTTAACATCCTTGATTCTTCCCCCGTTCGAACCTGCAGCTGCCTGTTCTTTGAAATTGCTTTCTTGGAAGACACTTTTTCTAGTTGCCATTACATCTGCCAGAAGAGTATCTGAGCTTCATGCTCTCTGTGTTCGCCCTCCCTATCTAATATTCCACAAAGACAGGGTATCCCTAAGAACTAATCCATCTTTCTTACCAAAGGTGGCATCACAGACTAACCTAAATCAGTCCATTGATCTTCCAGTATTTTTCCTGAATTATTCTGATAGAGCTGAACAAAAGTTACATTATCTCGATGTTCACCGCCAGCTCAGATATTATCTGGATAAGACAAAAATTTTTAGGAAATCTGATCAACTATTTCTATCCTATGCAGAGAACAGGAAAGGCCTTCCAGTTTCTAAGGTAACTTTATCTAGGTGGCTGTCTTCGGTGATCACTTACATTTATCAGCTCAGAGGCAAAGAGTTGGTTTCTAACCCAAAAGCCCATTCTACCAGAGCTCTAGCTACATTTACAGCTTTTCAAGCTAGACTTCCAATAGACACTATTTGTGCAGCAGCCACATGGGCCTCTCCTCATACCTTTGTTTCACATTACAAATTAGATTTGGTCTCCAGAGACAGAACAAATTTTGGTTCCACCGTTCTCAAGAGTCTGTTCCATTGAGCCACCCAGGATAGAGGTGCTAGGGACGCGGTCCCATCCAGCAAGAATGAAGGCGAGATTGACAACTTAACATTTAGAAGTTATGTACCTACCATAACGTTCCATGTTAGTTGTCTTCTCTCGCCTTCTTTCTTGCATCCCGCCCTCCATCCCCCTAGCCTGGTCAGACCGGGAAGATTATACATCTTATATTAAGAGGTTATTACCTTTTCTAGCTGTTCAGTTCCTAGTTTCACTAGATTATGTTGATCCTTCTAGAGGGTTATGATGTTATTTAGTATCCTTATTTTCTTCCTCCTCTTAAGTTGGAAGAAAATACTGCTATTTCTTTAGCTACCAAACGAGATCTGAGTAATCTCCGCCTTGCATCATGGGATATAGGGTTGCCTCGAGCTGGTAAAATTAGCTCTCGAGCTTAGCAAGTGCCGAGTTGGAGCCGAGGATCAGCTCCGAACCCATCCAGCAAGAAAGAAGGCGAGAGAAGACAACTAACATGGAACGTTATGGTAGGTACATAACTTCTAATTTGCTAGAATTGCTATTGAAACATGAAAAATGTGCTTTAATGTTATTTCAACAAATAGACATAACTTGCAGAAATGACAATATGAGTTAAAAGTTTTCAACTTGCTATCTGTGAAACACCACTAGAAATTCCGATTTGCCAAACATTAAGGCTGAGCTGTAGTTTTTAACATAGCATCCATAGACCACCACAATATGAACTATTAAGCTGTATTTCTGCTGCTCCAATGGTTTACAAAACATGCAGAAAATCCTTCACAAATGAGCATAATGACAAATATTTTGACAGAAAAGTCCCTAAAATTATTAACTTGAATATTTTATGTCAAAAGACAAACATTATAAATTTATAAACCTGCACAACAGTTAGTTAAAACAGTTGGAGGTGAAACATGGAAAAGAAGAAAGGAGAGAAAAGAGCATTTTTACGCTAAACTCCAACTCTACTTAAAACATTTTAAGACATTTCAGTGTCCCATCAATGGACCACCATCACTTGAATAATGAGTGAAATTTTCAAATGAATTTCAGAGTGGAATAACTTGACAGCAAGCTCTCTAAAATGAGTAGCATAAATCTTTGTTTTTACCAAAATTCCACAAGGATTGCTTAAAGAATTATAACCCTAGAGAGCATCAATCAACTAAAATTTGCTAAGAAACCATTTTTATTGAAACATACAACAAACCAAAAATGTGTCTGTATACTTGTTTCAGGTTAACAAATCATTATTACTTGAATCCATTTATAAAGTCTTATTAACACACACAGGATCATAGAAAGTTACTAGGCTATTGGCGCTGAGGCCCTTACAAGCCTAGCCAAGAATTTAGCCCATGTTCTAACAAGTCAGCACCCTATGGCACTGTCAAGCAGGGACACAGGTGGAACCCAGGGGTGTAGTTTCTGTTCCCCATCTAGTTATCCAGGTTGTGCTTAAAAAGGTTTAATGAGGTCCTATGCTTTACATGGAGAGGGAGTCTGTTCCACAAAAGGGGGAGTCTCGCCAAGGCCTATTGATGTCACAGACCATGTTGAGGTTGCGTGTGTGGGTTAATCGAGTGGAGCTTGACTTGTAGATTGAGTACCAGCATTTAATATTTTACAGCCATTTTAAATCCACATATAACTTCATTTTGTTGTTGGTAGCTGGTTGGTAGTTTGCCAGCTTTACTATGAACTAGAAATAAAATTAGTAAAGAACCACATGCTGAAAGAAGCAACAGTCTCTGTTTTTGTTTTCTTAACACATTCAAAGGCCAACATACACATGACCTAGAATACTTACCTCTGCACGCCAAGGGTCACAACAATCTTCACCAGGAAACATCACTGTAAGGATTCTGAATGCTTCTGAATGAATTACAGTAAACTCTCAGTTAATCGGCACCCTTGGGGATTGTTAGATGCCGGATAATTGTAGTTTCTGGTTGCTTGAGAGTTACTATTAAAAATAGGCCTGACTACCCCATACTATTTGTTTGGTTTGACTTATTCTGAGGTTGTGGAGAGAGGGAATTTATTCTTGTTTTCCTTTTTAAAACTGTAAAACTCTAAAAACGTAAGGTATGTTTCTGCGGGGGGCAGAAAGTGCAACACATGAAAATTGTACTGTAGTTCTTCAATTTTTTTGCTGGTTGCTTGAGTTCCAGTTAACTGAAAGTTTACTGTAATAACATTTCTAAGCTGCAGAGTAACCCTTGTGAAAAAGCTTGCTTTCATTGTTTCAGTTTTGTTTTTCACACATAAATGCATAATAGGCCTGCAAAGTGTGAATGACTACTGTTTGTGGTTGAATGACATCAGGGTCAGTCAATGCAGTCCATAGACTCCCACCATAATCACTAATTATTTAACCACTTAACTATGTGAACCTTAGATGTTCTCTTTTGATCACATAAAATAAAAAGGAATGGCTATGGTACTATATTATAGCCTTTCCATACAAATGCACAGTAACTTAGTAATACTCCTATCCTCTGGCAGGATGAAGTGAGTAGTTCATAAAGCTTCGTAATAATAACTGTCATATAGTGCTTATGTAAGTATGAGCAAATAAGCAGTGTTCAAACAAACTGTGTTCAGTATGCCAGCAAGGATCACTTCCACCCACAGACTGCCACAATATCCATCATGTATACCCATGTAGTTCATGTGCACTTCAGATGTCTGAGTTTGATCAAGCAAAATAAATTAAAAAGAAAGAATGGTCACTGTTAAAATATGTTTAATTTTTTTCCAACAAATGCACAACTGCTCTGCAAAGCCATATCAGTGACTGTCAAAACATGATCAAATGACCAAACCTTGACTATGTATACCTGCAATATTTAATTTAAAGCACATCAAATATAGTGAGTGACCACAGTAATCTATTTATTTTTTTCAGAAATACACAGTGGCCCTGGAAAGCCAGATGGATGCCCATCTCATCTAGGTGGTTAAAAACAAAAATGAGTACATTTTCAGTCATTTCTCCAACACCACCATTGGACATGTACATATACACACAACACACAGTACATAATGAGATAATACATCATTATTCAGTCAATGTCCTGTCCAATTAGGGCTCCGTATTTTAAACCACAGAGTGCCACCATACCAACTGACTTTAGTTATCTTGATTATAAACGCCTCAAATGATTGATTTATAGCATACAAAAATTAAAATATCTGGCCACAAGAGTATAATGCCCAGTAGCCCTGCAAAGTCAGGTCAATCACCATCTCACTGACCCACCCACCTAAAAATAAGTGCTTGATTTGTCACCTGCCCCCACACATGAACATGGCACTCAGTACCTATCCACTTAACAAATGTTCAGTCACTCTCCTCTTGAGCAGGTCTGTTACTTTCATCCACTGACTACCATCATACCCACCAAATGACTACCACCAACTGACTATTTATACATCAGATGTTTGATTTAGATGACATAAAATAAAAAGTGTTACTACCGTAATATATATTTTACTTGCTTCACACAGATGCATAGTAGTTCTCTAAAGCCAGATCAGTGACTTTTTAAATGTGGTAAAACAACAGCAAGAGACAGTCACTTTAATTTGCATACTGCCATTAGTCCCACAGATTTTTAGCCAGTTTGTGGCTAAATGCACCTTAAATGTTTGGCTTTTTATTTATTTATTTTTACATTTGTTAACTGGGTTAGTCCAAATGGGCCCAGAGATCCCTTTTTCAGTGGAGACCAAGGAGAAAAGTTCCAGGAAAGTAATTAAAAATTTAAGAAAAAAACTAACAATTCAAGTTGTAAGATACTTAAACAGAACTATACAGCATGAATATTTACAAGACAAAAGTACAGTATTTTGAGAATGCAGTAGCAATATGTTTGAAATTTAGTTAGCATTAAGTTGTATACAAGGAATATAGCAATGCCGAAAATAAAAAAAATGTAATATACAATTCAGAGTAACATTATGACACAGTACAAGAAGGATGTATTTAATAGCATAGATACTAACTGCAGAGAGAGTAATATGTGTAGACAGTTCAGATACCAGGCAGATATGTTAATTGAGAGAAGAAGAAACATTTGTTAGGTTATTTCCTGACCAGTACAGATCCAAGCATGTTGGGAATTAATTTTAGTTGCTGTTTGCATTTGCCACTTTTGGTTGTGGAGTGAAGGGACAGTGGAAGTTTGTTCCATGAGTATGCAATTGAATGACTGTAACATATTTTTCCAATATTTTTGTTTGGATTGGTCACCTGAAGTAGGTTTTGTTGTCTGCTTCTGAGGTCATGATTTGGTTTGTAGGGTGTAATTATGGATGTAAGTGCAGGGCAGGAGTTGGGGCTATTCAGGATTCTATGTGCAAATTGTAGTTGTGATATTTAAAGCATGGGGGGTAGTTCAGGCCATCTTAAGCTTTTCAGGGATATACAATGATGGGATTTTAGATATTACTGGCTGCAAATCTGGCTATCTTACTATAGGTGGTTTCTAGCTTGGTTAAGATATTATTTTGGAGGTTATGGGAGCAGCATACAGCAGGGATGGTAGAATAAATGCTTGAGCCAGTATAGGCCAAGATTTGTTAGGTATACATTTGTAGTTGTGGTATAGAAGACCTAGTTTTTGATTGGACTTTTTGATACACTTTAAGATATGTAGTTGGAATTTTAAGTGGTCATCTATTGTAAAGCCAAGCCATTTGGTGTTTGTCAGTGGACTTAAGCACTTAAAAAGCACAACAAACAAGCACTGTAATTAATACATGCACATATCCATCCACACCCCCTTTTTCCCATGATTGAACATGGGGTAGGGGTGTCACTTCAGCAGTGACAATTATGTACTTTAAGATATGAAGTTGGAATTTTAAGTGGTCATCTATTGTAAAGGCAAGCCATTTGGTGTTTGTCAGTGGACTTAAGCACTTAAAAAGCACAACAAACAAGCACTGTAATTAATACATGCACATATCCATCCATCCATCCACACCCCCTTTTTCCCATGATTGAACATGGGGTAGTGGTGTCACTTCAGCAGTGACAATTATGTAAAGCCAAGGTTTACACCATTGGTTGGCTAGCCCTGCCACTGTAGTTCATCCACACTATACACTTACACACACACACTCACACCTATGGCCAATTTAGAGTATCCAGTCCACCTACTACATCTTTGGAATGTGTGAGGAAACCAGAACACCTAGAATAAACCCACACAAAAGGAGGACATGCAGAATTCAACAGAAGGCAACCCTGTTAAGACTTTAATAAGGGAAACCACTTGCTGTGAGGCAACAAAGCTATCCACTATACCATTGTGCCACTCTTAATACATATCTATAACATTATATATACAGTGTACTGCAAATCCAAAAATGCAAAATGAATGCTGCAACGGTAAATCCAAACATTTTTAATGTCTTAAAACCAGAAGTCTTAGCACTTTCATTCACCACCTTTGAACTTCATGAGAAATTGGTTAAACATAAACTAAGTCCCCTTATATAACCTTTTGAAAATTGCGCCAAAAATTTTAAAGTGGCATACGTCAATAAAACATACACAAACCCATCACTTTCAAATACAGACCATTCAGTGATGTAAAAAATACAGCTATAAATTGAAATACATCTTATTTAAAATAAAACTTAAAAGGTTGTAAAAATAATCACAATATATTTATGAAATACATGATGCTCTGATCGTTAGAGCAGGTTCCAGAGAAACCACATCATTGATGCCAGGCAAGTTAGTAGCATTCAACAAAATTTGCCAAAAAAACTCTCTTTTTTCTAGGAGAGTTTCCCAGTCACCACCCCTAGGTTACAATTTTACATTTTCAAGTACAGAGAAGGACACTTTCTTGAAATCATTACATATTATTCTATGTCGAAAAAGGGCATTACATTGGTGAGACCTTTTGATAGCATAAGTGTGTTGGTAAATACGGGACTTATGGGCACCAATGGTCTTTCCTATGTAGAAGGCAGGACAAGAGGAACAAAAGGCAATATTAACACCCTCTTTGGTGTTGCAGTCATATCTGCTTTTAACAGTAATCAAATTCGGAAAGCCAGACACCTGAAAACTATTACCCAGGATGAACCTACATTGCCTACATGAGCCAAATTTCTTCATACTCCAATTCCTCATAAATTTATCTGAGTTCCTACCACTCCATTCAAACATGTTTTTTAGATTCCAATTGTTTTTGTAAACAAATCTAGGGGTAGCCCCAAGCTTTTCCAGGAGCCCTAAGCTCCCAAAAACTGTGGTCCAGTGGCTTTTTATATCATCCTGAAGGGAATCTATCCCTCTACTGTATGGCAATACCAAAGCCTGAACATAGTCATTACCATTCAGCTATGACATAGGGGTTACTGGATCTCGATCATTGCTGCTGCCATCACCGAATCCCAAGATGGGATGGTATATGGATGGTGGATTTTCACAAACATAGCTAGAAACCTCCTCTACCACGGATTCTGGGTATCCCCTCTCCTTAAATATATCAATCAGAATCTGAACTTCATGAAAAAGTTGGAAATCATCAGACACCAATCAGTTTGTTCTGATAAGCTGACCCTTCACCAAGTTATGCTTTTGCCGTATGGCGTGCTTGCTATCGTAATGTAGATAAGAGTTAGAGAAGGTAGCTTTTCTGAATATCGTAGATTTGTATTTTTGCTTAGGTGTTCTTGTACAGCATAATGTCTAGGAAACTAATCCTATTTTCATCAGAATTACACGTGAATTCCAACAATTCTGTGGAATGGTTAAAAAAAATGTATGCATTGAGAAAATTGTTCCTCATTACACAACAAATTTTGTTGAATGCCACTAGCCTGCCTGGCATCAAAAATGTGGTTTCTCTGAAACCTGCTCTAAAGATAAGAGCATCTTGTATTTCATAAATGTGTTATGATTATTTTTACAACCTTTTAAGTTTTATTTTAAATAAGATGTATTTCACCTCATAGCTGTTTTTTACATCACTGAATGGTCTGTGTTTCAAAGTGAAGGGTTTGTGTATGTTTATTTGATGTATGTCACTTTAAAATTTTTGGTGCAATTTTCAAAAGGTTATATAAGCAGACTGTTTATTTTTAACCAGTTTCTGATGAAGTTCAATGGTGGTGTACGAAAGCACTAAGACTTCTGGTTTTAAGACATTAAAAAGGTTTGTGTTTACCCTTGCAGTGTTCATTTTGCATTTTTACACACACACACACACATATATCTATATATATATATATATATATATATATATATATATATATATATATATACATATGTATATATATGGGTCTGCCTGATAACACTGACATGTCAAAACACCGACAAAGAAATAACCGACACGACAAAACCGAAAATTCAAAAACGCGAAACTTCACATGCCTGACAAACCACAATCCCGACAATCAACAAAACAAATAACTTTTCCCGAAAAACACACACAACACAAGCACACCAAAAACCTTACAAACCTACACTAAACCTTACATACACAACTATATATGCACTAACCTTAACCCAAACCCTAACCCTAAGGTCCATCACTATCGCACACTTACCTTGCCGGCACCCTAACCCTAACTCACTTAATCTGCCCCTAACCCTCAAGTCCGTCACTATCGCACACTTACCTTACCCGCACCCTAACCCTAACTCACTTAACCCGCCCCTAAACCTAAAGCCCGTCACTAACGCACACTTACCTCACCCGCATCCTACCCTAACGTCCGTCACTATCACACACTTACCTTATCCACACCCTAACCCTAATGTCCATCCCTATCGCACACTTACCTTAACATGCTGGAGTTCTTAGCGTCGGGATTCTCAACTGTCTGTCTTCTCTATTGTCGATCTTCCGGTGTCGGTTATCTCGCTGTCGGTCATTTGCAGTTTCGGTTAATTCAGGTAGACCCATATATATATATATATATATATATATATATATATATATATATACAGAGAGAGAGAGTTTTTTTGACTTATCTAACTCACCAAATTAACCAGTAACAACAAGAACATATTCAGTCATCTGTGTACCTTTCCCTTCCGCCACACAAACAAGGCACACAAAAAAAAATATTGACTGTCTACTCAATATTCAGCTGTTGCCCCTCCAAGTAGAAGTCCATCACTTTCATCTATGGGCTACTGCCATACCCACTAGCTATAACCTCTTTGACTGTATAATCTTCAGATGCTTGATTTGTATGACAAAAAGTAAAATGAGTTACAAAAGTAATATATTTAATTGCTTCAACACAAACACACACAGTATCCCTACTCCTAATTACACACATAGGAAAAGAAAAGGGAACAATGAGAAAAGTGGAATGGAAGGTTCTAACATTAGAAGATAAAAGGGAGATCTATATAATAGGACCTATATAGGTATATAGAGCAGGAGAACCGTTTTAATGAAAGAGGATGCATTAAATATTACCACTGAAGCAAGAACATAAGCTTTCTTCAAGCAAATGAGAAAGGCATGATTTCTTGAATGAGATGAGGTTACCTGCCGACTTCATGGGTTTAAGTAGATAGTTCTAGTAAGCTGGCGCTAGTTTTGAGAAGAATCTGTCTTAGGTAACCACAGTAAAGGAAGGTCCAGAAAGAAGTAGACAACTGGAATTGAGAAGAGAACAGGTGGAGGTTATAATGCACAATTTATTAAGTACAGGAAGGCAATGTCTTTAGTAACCAAGTTTATAAGTGAGAGTATTAAGTAGGAGAGAGATTTACAGCTAATACCAATTTAAATGTATTACCACTGCACATATAAGCAAGCCCTATTGTTTGGCTTTAGTGGACCTATCTGTCATCCAATCCCCACGAACACACGGACATTCATCAGACAGGCCTACTACATACCAATGCTAGTTGTGGGCAGTATGGCCACTGGACCTGTTTGACAGCAGCTACAGTGCAGCTCTGCTGATGAAAATAGAAGAACCAAAATCTATAATTTGAATCAAGCAGGCTGAGGAATTTGGTAATTTCTTCCATTTTTATGGAAAGACAGAAAAATCATGATCTGTAATTAAAATCCCATACCTTTTTGTTTCCCATATCTGTCCTTTAAAATGGCATTTTTTTCTGAAAAGGATGTTTGTGTCCTGAGTTTTTTATATTTACATACAGCAACTCCATTTATCATTTTGATCCTAACATAATTTTCTAAATCTTTTATGTTATTATGAATCACAATATGTAAAATATTCCACCTTTTCTCATCCGACTTTCTTAGCTTCTGCTTAATGTGATCTACAATCAACCCAGCAACTGATTCAACTCTTAATGAGCTTTTCTACTCATTTTGTGCTTCAGGTAATTCCCCTAAAATGTGAATTCCATAATACTTTTAACATTTCTACCTTGGCATTGAATATAGCTTACTGTTTTCCTCCTCACCTTCTTATGATTCTTATGATGACACTAGCCTACCCATTTTCAACTCTAATCAACCGTTCCATAACAGAAGGCTATGTTCCTTCAATATGGAAAATATCCCACATCATTCCCCTCCACAAAGGCACCCCCTCCACCGACCTCTCCAATTACTGCCCCATTGCTGTCCTCTCCCCTCTCCAAGATACTTGAAAAATGTATCAACACCCAGGTCTCCAACTATCTCCTAGCTAATAATCTCCTCTCCAAAACCGAACATGGTTTCAGGCCATATCACAATACTACCTCCGCTCTGCTCTCCTTCACCAACACTATACTTCATCACAAAAGCAATGGCTTCTTCTCTACTGCTGTATTTCTAGATGTCTAAAAGGCCTTTGACATGGTATCTCATGAGCTACTACTCTCTACTCTCCCCAACCTCTCCTTCTCACAACCAGCCTGCAACTGGTTCCACAGCTATCTACACAGATGCCAGCAATAAGTAATCTGGGATGATAACCTATCACCTCGCCACCCAGTTACTCTCAAAGTTCCCCAAGGGTCAATCCTTGGCCCTCTGCTATTCTAACTTTTCAGTAACAACCTACATGCTGCCACCACACAAGCATCTCTTATACAATACGCAGATGACTCTAATTTCATCTGCTCTTCCCCACTCTGCCAGAACTACAATAAATCACACAGGAATCATTCTCTTCTGTAGACAGCTGGCTATCCAATGCTCAGCTCCTGCTCAACCCAAGTAAGACAAAACTCCTGTTCCAACCCTTCCAAAGCCACCCAAAACATCCCCCCCACTTCAACATTCTTGCCAAAGACAATACCGACATCTCTCCATCAGAACACACAAAATTACTCGGTGTGGAAATAGACAACAAACTTAGATTTGATACCCACATATCTCTCACAATAAAAAAAGTTCACAAGAACTTGGTGCATTATATCAAAGCTGCCAATTCCTAACCAAGGTGGCTAGAATTTCCATAGCCAATTCCCAGCTAATCTCCACCCTACTCCATGTATTCCCCATACTTACCAACCTTAGACAGACAGACCTACACAAGCTGGATGCTTGTTACAACAAAATTGCTAAATTTGCCACTGGAACCTCCTACCGCAGCCATCATTGTATCTCCCTTAAAGAACTAAACTGGCTAGAACTCCCACAACTCCTTCACTTTAATCAACTCTCCCTTGCTCATAAACCTATTAACCACCCCCATAACATCCCTTCCCTTCAAACCCTTCTCCAACCCTATCACTCCACTAGGCCCCTAAGATCAAGCAACAAAAGTCAACTCACTATTATCAAACCCAAAACCTCAGCAGGTGAAGCCATATTTTGATGTACCATATCTAAACTTTGGAACAATCTTCCACCCTCTATAACTACTCTACCTTCCAGCAGCCTTTTCAAAACTGAGCTCAAATTCCACTTAAATTTGCACTGCCTTTGTCCTTCTTCTAATCCAGACTAACACCCCCATCCTTACCTCCTCCACCACCTAGACTCTTAACCCAGCTGTACTACTGCCACTACTAACCACAGTCAGAATTAACTACTTGTCTTTACATACTTTAAAATCTTGTCTGACAACTTTGTTACTAATATTATAAACAAGAAACTATCTTAACTTGCAACATTTACTGTATATACTGTTGATAATCAATATCTTGTTATTGTATTAAAGCCAACAACATGTAAAGTTGTTTATTATTGCTGCAACTTTGTATCTCTATTTATCATGTACATGATGTGGAGCTTTTCTCCCCGGGCATCCGCTGAAAAAGGACCTGTGTCCAGTTGGAATTTCCCGGTAAACAAATGTAAATAAAAAAATTAATAAATAAATAAATGATTCTTATATAACTTAACATCTGCAGTACTAGCTCCCCTCACCCTACGGAGTTCTCATCTTCATCAGTATTCTGTTTTCGAGTTGTTGTCCTTCGCCAGTATTTAACATCACAGTTTTTTTAACTCTTAATTCCACTTCATTTTCTTCAGCATCACTGCTTATAGTTCTGTACTGTAAATGTATCCAAACAGATATATAAAATGACCATACAGTTCCTACAGATGTGCAGTTTGCCATTAGCAGGAAGGTTACTCCCCCAATCCCATTCCCCACTAAAACATAACTAATATTTTACCTTCACTACCATCTACTTATTATTTTCCCTAGTCTCATTTAAATTGTAACCGCCAAATTCCTTATCAGTATACTTACTTGTAAGAAATTACTAGAGCAGCATGTCCACTCACAAACTCTTATCAGTGCTTCATCCCATATTTTAACTTCCATTTCACTGTTCTTTTCTGAATCATTAACAAATGAATGAAAAATATCAAATGCATATTTTGTATAGTATAACCCCTTCTGCTTGGTATAGCATGGATTGCTATACCTAAAGCCATGTCCGGCATTCAAGGAACATTAACATACCTTCCTACAGCCCTCCTATCAGCCAATCTGTTTTATAGTTGAATCACTCACTAATAAAACCTTAATTTTGTTTAGCTACTTTTTTTTTATTTTGACCAAGTCATTCCCACTGAATCTGTTACTTCCTTGTAGGGGAACCCCAGAGTAATAATTTACAGTGATATATATATATATATATATATATATATATATATATATATATATATATACATATATTGTTATTAAGCTTCCGTATTACTCATTGTTCATGTTTCCATTGTATTTCACAAATAACTTTCTCCCTAATATTCTGACATTCAGATTATTTTTCAAGTTTTATTCTGACCTTGTTAGATAATAATCTTAATTTTGTATCAACCACCTTTAAACATTCTTCTATCTCTTCCATTTTATACCCATTAGCAAAAGTACCTTTGAGTACGTTTTCCTCAGTTTTTTTTATTTTATATCATAGTTCTGGTTAGTTTTATCAGTACATTATTTAATTTCATTACATCTGCTGTCCTCTCCAACAAATGACTGTTACTAACTTTGGGTACTGTTTCATTCTTGCATATACCATCTTCTTCCTTGCTTGCTTTTTTTCTTGTACTTTTTATCTTCAGTAATGGAATGCCCTATAGTCTCTTAAGAAGATCGAAGAAAATGTATTTTTTTATAATTTTCTTACTCATGTCTTCCCCATCAAAGCTTATTATGTTATTCTGTCTCCCCCAGTTAAACTGAAACACACTTGCTTCTTTATTTCACTATTTCCACTGTCCCTAGTGCCTATACCATCCCATATAACCCCTACATCACCTGCTTCAGTCTTTACATACAATCTCCACTCTCTGTCCCAACCACACCTTATACCATGCATGCTAAGTAAAACTATCCTTTTCCGTAATTCTATAAAGTTCTTATCTACCATTTCTAGTGTCTGTACCTTTCAATTTTCCACAAAAAAAAATGCTGTCCCAAATATAGCTTGGTTTCCCATATTAGTCTCCCAGCTGTAACTTCACCGAACCTTCCTTTGTTTATTGCTTTCTTAAATAATATACATATTAACCAGATGAAATGCAAGTCATGAATTTATTTCAGAATCTTCATTCCATACTTCTTTATAAATCCCTGAGCAATACTGTGACCCACACCCACTATATTTAACCCACTTTTTCTTTATCATTCTTTTACTGTCTCATATTTTCCTTATTATTTATCACATTACAGATATGGTGTCATTTTTATCTCTCAGATCTGTAGTCATACATTTATCCAGTTGAACAAATCAAGTTATTCCTGCCCAAAAGCAATAGTAATCAGCAAACCCTAAAAGTGATCAAATTGCCATTTATAACTAATAAATTATTCATAATTACTCACCTGTAATGTCAGAAAAAGCGTAGTAAAAATCCAAACTGTTGTGTAATCCCATTACATAGAAACTTTAATATAAACATATAACAGATTTCATAAACATTTATATATTTGAAAATGTATGTGCAATTTATGTCCGTGTGTGTGTGTGTGTGTGTGTGTGTGTGTGTGTGTGTGTGTGTGTGTGTGTGTGCATATGTCTATATATATATATATATATCTATATATATATATGTATATATATATATATGTGTGTATGTATGTATATCTGTGTGTGTACATATATATGTGTGTGTGTGTGTGTGTGTGTGTGTATGCATATATACATACTTCTGTGTATATATATGTACACATATATATTTTCATATATATATATATATATATATATATATATATATATTTTTTTTTTTTTTTTATAATTATTTTTTAATTTTATTTTACATTTGTTGACTTTAATGTCTGACTGAGCCGAGGCCCTTTTTCAGCAGAGGCCCAGGGAGAAAAGTTCCAGTACATAGAAGTATAACATTAAGTACATTAGTATAGATTTTATACAAGTCGAATACAGCTAAATCTTATACAGATAACAATTGGTTGTACATATATTAGTTAAGCAGAAAGGAATATAAAGTACAAAAATCTTTTTTTTTTTTTTTCATCAAATCAGACCAGTAGTTATGTGAGTATTATAGAGAGAAGTACATAGATTGAGGAAAAGTTGAGAATGGAAAGTTTTCAAGGAGGGTTTGAGCACTGGCAGATCCATTTCGTACTGAAATATTCCTTTAGTGTTAGTTTAAACTGTTTGGGATGTGCCTGTGTTCGAATCTCGAGGGGAAGTTTGTTCCATTCAATAGAGGGGAGGTAGCTATATATGTTTTGTCCTGCTTTAGATTTGGGCTTGTAGAGTTTTAGAAGGTCTTGGGAAGAGCTACTGAGGTTTCTTGTAGGAGCATAGTGGGAGATAATAGAGTGTAAGGCTGGACAGAAAGATGGCTAATATAGGATTGAGTGTATGGTTTGGAGCTGAGAGAGAAGGAGGAGTTGGGGCATTTCAAGCCAGTTTAAGTATCTTAGTGAGAGACAGTGGTGAGATCTGTAGGGCTGTTGGGTTGCAAATCTAGCTACTTTGTGATAAGTAGTCTAAAGTCTAGAAAGGAGAGAGGAGTTAAGGTTAGTAAGAATTTGAGAGCAATATGTTAAGCAGGGAAGAAGATATGCATGAGTGAGGGCTATTCTGGCTTCCTGAGTAAGAAATGTGTTATTTCTGTATAGTAAACCGAGCTTAAGGTGGGTTTTCCTAATACAATTATTTATGTGGAGATCAAATTTTAGTTGGTCATCGATTGTAATACCAAGGAGGTTTGAGCTTGATTCGGCTACAATTGGTGTCTTTTATATATATATATATATATATATATATATATATATATATATATTTTTTTCTCTTTCTCTCTCTCTCTCTATATATATATATATATATATATATATATATATATATATATATAAATATATAAGTATATATATATATATATATATGGGATCCAAAATTTTGATCGACAGCCCAAATCGTTGATCTGTAAATCATTTCTGAATTTAACAAAAAAGTCAGACTCAGCAACAGCAAAAAAATACTGCTCCACAAAAACAAAAATCAAACAATAAATACAACAAACATTTTTGTAGAGGGCCACCCCGCTAATTATGTATTCCATCTCCACTATACTGCAATCTATATCTATAACAGAAAAAGCTGTCACTTTTCGAGCAACTGATTTTCAGTCAACTGCACCTGCTCCCTCCTCTGTTGTTGATGAAAACACTCATCAATGAAAATCTCTTCTCCCATGAGTGTGTGTGTGTGTGCGCGTGTGTGTGTGTGTGTGTGTGTGTGTGTGTGTGTGTGTGTGTGTGTGTGTGTGTGTGTGTGTGTGTGTGTGTGTGTATATATATATATATATATATATATATATATATATATATATATATATATATACACACACATATATATGGGTACCTCTTAGCAAAACATGTTATAAAAATAAAAGTCAAAGGTTATATTTTTAACAGAGGATGCTGTACAATCCATAGGTTCATGAACCTGTAGCAACTTTTGTTAAAATAAAAAAAAATCTTACCACATAGAACAGCAACAAAAATATGTCTATAAAAATATTCTTGAGTGAAGAAGAGTATGTGGACACACAACTTTGAGATAGAGCCATCTTTGAGTTAATTTATTTCCGGGTTGTGGTAGTAAAGCATCCTTATTGGGAGGGGGGGGGGTCAGTCAGGGTACAAGGAGATGTAGCCCAAAGCAGAAGCACTTATTTAAACTTCCTTACCTGAGTAGGTGGGCACATTTTTGTTTTTCAGCTGTTGATACTCTTTCTGTCATTTTCTCATTTATGTTCAGTTTTATTTCTTTATGAACCTGTGCTACCCTTTTAAGTGTACTTTAAATATGTTCTCTATCTTATTCTAGTCAGTTATATTTTCTGTATCATATTAATATAAGTCAATTATATTGTGTGCATTTTTCAATGCATGTTTTTCTCTCTTAGCATTTTTTACAGGTGTGTTCCATATTATTCTCCACTTGTCGGTAATATGCAAAATATGAGTTTCTATCTAATACTCAGAATATCTGAAGTTTAAATTAAGAAATACAATTGTGCTTTTGATTGATGCACTGCATGTTTTCATCCATGTAATTATTGCATGTATTATTGTAGTTCCAAAAGTGTAACAGTATTTATCCTTGGTTATATTATTACCCTTTGTAAACATGATATTGGCATATTGGATATTGTACTTTAAAGTTTAGAATAAATTGTATAATCTCTATTTTTATAGGCAGTAGGAGATTTGCCAGTAGTCTACTTGCTGTACAGTAGGTATGCACACACATAACCACCTGTGCATGTGTGTGTGTGTGTGTGTGTGTGTGTGTGTGTGTGTGTGTGTGTGTGTGTGTGTGTGTGTGTGTGTCTAGTTATTTATTGTATGTGTGTGTCTATATAAGTTCACACATACCTACTGATGACTGGTGCAGAAAAGAAATAAATAGAAATTGAAAAGATAGACCAACTGAGAAGTGAAGGATTTAGTATAGAGACCTCAGTACAAAGAATGCCACAACATGATGAGTCACTGAAAGCCAAGAGGAGGGGTGCAACAGACAGAGTTGGATCCTTCTGCAGAAGATTCACCACAAAGTGAAATTCTGGAACCTTCTGCAGAAGCCGTGTTTTGAAAATCCATTTAGAACTGCACATCAAGTAGAGAATGACCTAAGTGAAGAGCTGCTTGATTTAATTGAAACGGGTAGACATATTAAGATAGAGGACAGAAAGAGATGACAAAAAATGAATAAGACCCTATTACTTGAATAAGAAAAAGAAGAATCTAGTAACTGGGAGTATTAAGAGAGATTCTTGTCATGTAAGAGAAATAAATAGAATATTCTATACAGCTACATTAATAACAAATAAAGCACTACCACAAAAATGTAGAGTAACTGAGGAAAGTAAGGGCACGAGTACAATGTCACCATGGAAGCTTCGAACGGAGAGAACTATAAAGCTACTGTGGCAAGAAGTATCACTGTAGATGAATATAAAAAAAAGGGACTAGATCATAAAACGACTCTAAGAAACCTATAGACATAATTAAAGCAACAAACAAAATTAAAACAGATCAAGAGTTGTCTTACACCATCTCCAGTAATATACTAAAACATCAGCAGAAGTGGAAAAAAATTAGAAGATATACAGATAAATATAAGGGAAAGCTATAAAACAAGCAATACTTTGGCAGCCCAAAAAGTTTTATAGAGAACTGAGAAAGAAAATACACCCAGTTGTAACACCAACTAAAAAATATGACATCAGTACATTTTGGAGAAATATTTCTGAATTTAACAAAAAAGTCAAAGAAACATAAGAGTTTTTTAGGTGGTGTTCCAAAGACCAAATTACCACTGTAACAGCTACAAACAAATGCAATCTGAGGTTCATGCTGTTCAACGCTAGAAGTCTAACTCTCAAAATGCACTTGCTCGAAGCACTCCTTAAAATGGAGAACACTGACATTTGTGCTGTAACAGAGACCTGGTTCAAGGCAGCAGAAAGCACCCATGCACTGCCAGGCTATAACTCATTCCACACCTTTTGGCCCCAGAACTTGGACCGAAGCTCCAAAGGCGGTGCTGTTTCCATAGTCATAAAGGATGCAAACACCTCCAGACTGGTGGGCCAACATAACGGATCAGAGATACTTCAGGTGCACCTAACACTGGGTAAGACAGTGATTCAGCTCATAGCCTGTTATAGGTCCCAAACCATGTCCCAAGACTCACACCCTATGTTCCTAGGGTCCACTCTCATACTGAGCGACTTCAACTACCCCTCCATTAACTGGGAAAACTACTCATGTACCAACCAATACACTTGCCCAACATTTCCTGGAATTCATTAATTCCAATGCCCTGGACCAGCTCGTTCTTACCCCAATAAAGGTAGCAACATCCTTAACTTGTTCATTACTAAGTTAGGCGACCATTGTTCTACACCAATAGTCAACTTCTCCCTGGTTAGATCCAACCACAGACTAATCACCTTGGAAATCCACATACCTCCCACCCACCCCCCGCAACAGTAACCACCATGAAAAACTTCTCCAAAGCTAACATTGGGCTCCTAAAAACAGAGGTGGCTAACTTCATGGCACCCATGAAAATTTTGAATAGTTGCATGACCGCCAAATCATACACCAATGCACTGTACAAACACGTATACAAATGCATGGACCTCGCCATACCCAATAGAACCAAGACACTCTCCTCCAACAAAAGGAAGCCAATCTGGTGGTCCCCTGCCATAAACAAACTCTACAACAGAAAGAAAACTGATGTGGAATAAGGTGAAATCCCAAGACTGGAAAAACTCTCTTATCAGCCTCAGCAAAATGTTAAGATCCCTCATCAAATCCTCTAAATCTAGCTATGAAAACAGAATTGCAGCATATAATAAAGACAACCACAAGGCCTTCTATAGTTATGTAAAGAATCTCCACGGCAATACCCAGATATGCTCTGAGCAATGGTACCTTCTATACCGAACCAACAGATATTGCCAATATACTGGCCAACATATTCAGTGCCAACTTTACCCCTCCCCCGCCAAATGACCAATCACAATACCAGAAGATTGCAAGGCACCCAGTATTACTGCTGCACAGGTTATGATAGCACTGTCCAAGGCCAAGAATACAGCTTCTATGGGACCTGACAATATCCCTGGCTGTGTTCTACATGAACTACAGAGTGAACTGGCACCTCACCTATGTGCCCTGTTCAATCACAGCTTCACCTCAGGCTTTGTCCCTACTGAATGGCACACTGCTATAGTCATCCCTCTCCACAAAGGAGGAGCAACTACAGACCCTGGGAACTATCGCCCCATTAGCCTGACAAGTCTGATATGCAAAGCTATGGAACACATCATCGTGGACCTAACAAACAAGGATATAAGGAATCTCCAAACTCTGGTCCCACACAGTTTGGTTTTTTGAAGGGTAGATCATGCCTGCTTAAACTAGTTGACTTCTTTGAGTCAGTCACCAGAGCTGTGGATGAAGACAAGGTGGTTCATACAGCATACCTTGATCTGGCCAAGGCCTTTGATACCATTCCCCACTCAGGAATCTTAGAATAACTCACTAAGCTAGGCATCAACCCCTATATCACTAGGTGGGTTGCAAACTGGCTCACAGATAGAACCCACAGTGTGAAAGTTGCTGACTCCAAGTCAGACTGCTGACCAGTCATGAGTGGAGTCCCACAGGGATCGGTCCTGGGTCCTCTCCTGTTTGGTATCTACTTCTCTGAAGTCCAGGCCAACACAAAGGGACTCTGGCTGACAAAGTTCACAGACGATTGCAAGTTAGGAGCCATTATTGATTCCCCAAGTGATGTTGATATCCTACAGAAAGGACTCACTGAGACCAACGACTGGCTTCAGAACCATGGCCTTAAGCTCAATGTCAAAAAATGTGTCATCATCCCCTTTGGGAAAAACCCAGTTCCCATGAATTACCACCTCGATGGTAGTCCACTGAACACAGAAGGTTTTATAAGAGATCTGGGAACACAGGTTGACAGCAACCTCTCTTTTGACCACCACATTGCCACTGTGGTCAGAAAGTCCTTATATGTGGCACATCTCATTACTGCATCCAGGAAAAAAGACGTCATTATCTCCCTCTACTCTTCCCTCATTAGGGCAGTCATCAAGTACAATGCCCCATTTGGCATGTACCTCACTAGACACCTGCAACAACTGAAGAGGCTGCAAAAGTACCTCACAAAGAGGATCCTAGGCCTATATGCACAGACTCAAAAAAACTCCAACTATTCTCTGTCTGATATCACCTACGTAGAGGCAATCTCTGCGTGACATACAAAGCCATGAGTGACCCAGCTGTGTTAGAAATGCTACATCTAAAGAAACCCCTGTCCCTCCATACCACACGCTCCAGAGACCTCAACCTCATTATCACAATCAACAGAACATGCTGGAGGGACAGGTTCATAACCTAAAGACTGGAATAGACTTCCCATACACATCAAACAGAGCACTTCACTGGCCCTCTTCAAGAGAAATCTTGATGTGTAGATGGGAAATAGAAAATTCATGCCAGGGATCACTCCAGTTGCTCTACTCGACAGAGGCAATGGAAACTAAGGGCGGGTGGTACGATGCCAGGGAAATCCTATGGGCTAGGCTTGTAAAGGCTCCAGGGCCGTTAGCCTAGTACACACCTATGAACCTATGAACAAGCAAAATGAAGTCCTAATGTAGAGGATATGAAATGGATTGAAATAATAGCCAGAGAAATCAAAGCAAAATTAAGAAAGACTCCTAAGTGGAAAATCCCCAGGTCCACATACAGTATCCAACTTCTGGCTGAAGTTGTTAACATCTTTGCACAATGATGTAGCCCTTAGTTAAAATGATTTATAAGCACATTCTAAAAAGACACCAGTCTGTTTAACCCCAGGAAAAAAAAAAAAAACTCCTCATTAAGAGCGAACCTGCAGGTCATCTAAGAACCATGTATCAATAACTTGTTGGTGGCAACAGAACGTGACAAAAAACAAAAAGAATCAAAAGAACACGAGCAGGAAAAAAAAAGAAAAGTGGAAAGGCCACAATTGTATTGGGAATTATAAAAAAAAAACTGCTGGTGCAAGCACACTCTGATGAAGATTGAGTGCATAAATGGCTTGGTAGAGGTAGTTTTAACCAAAAGATGAAAGGTCAATAATTGCAACTCAAGATAGTGTGAACTATATAAACATTGATTTCCAAAGTTTATAGAAAAAGTGGGAGATATAAACAGATGTAGCTTCTGTAGTACAAAACTAGAAGGAGTTGCACACTTTGTAGCTGGTTGTGATATACTCATGGCCAAAAGACTATATGGTGAAAGACACAATGTGGCAAGACTGTTACATTTAGGACTGTGCAAACATCACAGTAGCTGAGGAACATTTAAAACATGAACCACAAAGAATTACTGAAAATTAAGACGTTCTGGTTAAATGGGATCATCCAATACCAACAATCAAGAAAGTAAAAGCAAGAAAAACAGAAACTGTAGTTAGAGAAGACAAAAAAAGGAAAACATTAGTCATTGAAATAGTTACTAACAATTATACTGTCCTATGTACTAAAAAAATAAAGTTATTCAATACCAGGATATACAATTTGAAACTAGAGCTTTCTGGAATAAAGACATCCAGATCACTCCAATAATAATAATAAGAGCAACAGGGCTAATGAAAAAGAATGTTCAAGCCCGCTTAAATATGGTACCAGTACATGTAACTTCATATGAACTGCATGCAATGCTGGATACATTTGCAGGTTCTAAGAACAGCACTCTTGGCAAACATCAAAGACTGAAGCAATACTGATTTCATGAACTTTAATCCTATCCTTATTTAGGAATGGGAGTCATTCCTGTTGCTGTATTAGAAATCACAAACATTTGGAGGAATTAAAAAATGAACATATGTATATCTGACTGCATTCAGTTCACTCATCTTC
This sequence comes from Protopterus annectens, assembly GCF_019279795.1. NCBI lineage: Eukaryota > Metazoa > Chordata > Ceratodontiformes > Protopteridae > Protopterus > Protopterus annectens. The sequence continues at coordinate 1,959,327,544 of NC_056731.1, forward strand.
TTATTTTTTAATATCCTAACCAAGTGGTTAAATATGTATGTATCTAGCGTCATTTCAAAGTATTTGAAATGGCATTAATTCTGTTTTAAAATCAAATATATTCTTGCTTGCAAAATCCTTCTCCTGCAGCTTGGGCTTCCTGCAGCTCCTTATCAACTCAGAGATCACAGCAAGTCACAGACAGAAATATTCCTCTTGCAGTAACATTTATTTATATTTATCACTATGCAGTTTTGACCAGCTCTGCCTCATTTTACCATGGTTATCACAAAAGTCAGCAGTGTATGATGTGTACAGTATATTTTAGTTGTTATATAGCAAATCACTAAGGTGCATCTAACAATCAAAATGTTTTATGGCACTATTTTAAAAACAAGACATCTATGCAATGGATTATTTCTATGAGACAAGATAACTTCCTCACAGAAGTGTAGCTGTAATGAGTATTTGTGGTCTTTAACACTGAAGAGGAATGTTGCAAACTGAACAGTTTAACTTATGGAAGCAGCTTTTTTATAAGCTCCAGTTTTATATAGAACACCTAGGAGTGTTAAAAACACAACTGAGCAATCTGTGAAATTAAAATATTGTCAGATTTCATGAGTGCCTAAGTTTGTCTTTGAAAATAATTTGCTAATGCATGAATCTGTGTTGTCTTTTGTATTAATTTTTTACTCCAAGATTATTTTTACTGTTTGTATCACTAATTTCACAGATCTCTCCACTACATCTGAGCTTGGACATTTTAATATTGTGTTCCTTCTCAAGATCTGCACATTGTTTATATTGATCACTGCTACAGTAGCCTTAGTTATATGAGTTATATCTTGCCAAGGATATAGCAGCCAGCTGCTTCCAAAGATTCAGGGGGACCTTCCACATGCCCAAACTTTCTAGCAGCTCAAGAAGAGCTGAGTAAAAGACAAGTATAGGCACAAAGTCCTTCAGAGCTTTACTGCCTCCGAAGAGTATGCTCCTCTGAGGCTTTTAAGGGTCGATGGTTGGCTTTTGCTTTCCTTTGCTGGACAGATACATTCCCTTTGGGGAAAAAATATTTATTTATTTATTATTTTACGTTTGTTGACCGGGATTGTCTGACTGAGCTGAAGAGATCTTTTTCAGTGGAGGCCCAGGGAGAAAAGCTCCAACATATTATACAATTTTCATTATAAATTAACATTAAACATCAATGTTACAGGATTATTACAAGGCATTAAGTAGCAATACAATGTTATACAGTGTCAATAATCAGGAGTATAGCATACCTATTTCAAGATGTAGAAAAAGAAATATTTCATTAAGATGGGTATAGTTTTTGGGCTAATGGTTACAAAAACCCAGTTTTATCATGATGTAGTTGCATGAAGGCAAGACAATTACAATAGAATGTTTCTCTGAGGCAATTTGCTTAATAGATTTTAGAAGACAGTAGAAAGAGTAGTCAAGGAAGATTAGAGAGAGCTAGTGAGAAGAGTGAGTTAAGGGCAGAAAGTAGACTAAGGTATGAAAAGTCTTGGATGCTTAAGAAGTTTTTTTTCTTTTATTTACTGATTAATAACACTGGCAGCCACAAAACTCGGGACTGCCAAATACTAAAATGAGTTTAATGATTTATCACTTTCATTTACAAAGTAGACTTCATCAGAATGACATAATACACATAATACATCCTTTTTATACTGCCCATACACCTAATTAGGTGTATGGGCAGTATAAAAAATGAATTAAACTAATTTCAGTACTTGGCAGTCCCATGTGTTTTGGCTTCCAGTGTCATTATTTAGTGTTTCACTACTTTTTATTTTGTGTGGTTACAGTACTTTTATTTACTGATGTTTTATTACTTTCCTCTTCAGGAAAGTTATTTTAAAGCTAAGACTGTTGTGTTTTAACAGACTATCTCAAGACTGTAATGTGCTTTTAAAAGGAGCAGTCATTTTTTTCTGTTGGTTTAAAGTAGTGTAAGCTAACTGATAACATATTTTCTGTGGAGAAATTGTGTTTAATTTTCCATTGTGGGGCTGCGATAGTGTTTGAAAGTGCTTTTTACTGTGTTTTTTTTCTGCCAAAAATTGACTTCTGTGGACTGGTAGTTTTAATGGGATTATTTGCTGGTCTTCCCCAGGAAGGAGCCACTATTTTCAGCTTGACCATGAAACAGATGGTCTGTCCTGCAGTGAGTCCGTCTTCCAGCCACAAAAAGAAAAAGTTAAGCAAACAGCCATTGTCACCACAGCAGGCTAGCAATTTTCCTCAGACACAGAGGGGTGACTCTGCTGTGGCCATTTGTTGTACCTTAGACCCCTCATATTTTACTCTGAATCCCTCAAGTGTAGCACCTACAGCCTTCACATCCTCTGTGGCTGTTGGAGTCCCCTCAGTGGAAAAGGGAGAGCCACTCTTGTTGGTCTTGGGAGAGGGAACAGGGAATATTTCCCTGTTATGTCAGAAAGCTGTGCCCATCCCTGGGGAAGCAGGGGCTGATGATAATAACATGGGTGGTCCAATTGTCTTGTCAAATAAAAGAAAAAATCAAACATGTATCTGCTCCCCCTCAAATTTCTTTGGATAGGAGTAGTTTACTAGGACTGGCTCAGGGTTTAATTGTCTGGTAAAATAAAGTGGGATGTCTGTTTTCCTGAAGAGATTCAAGACTCTGAATCTGAACAGGAAGATGCAGGGACAGATCCATTGTTTTGTTCTCAGATTTCTGATTCAGACTTGGAAGAAATATCAGTTTCTGAGTCTTCCTATGGGAGTTTCTCTTTCTCCAAGACTTTTACTAGAATGTCCCAGTGTTTTCAGTGGAAGAGCACTGAGGTTTCCCAATCCCTCAGAAAATACTGTGAGTTGTTGCAGAAGGATTTTCCAGAACCTACAACACCCATTTCTCCTATCCTGTCTGCTTTAGAGTATGTGTGTCTTCCTGCCTACAATTTTCCTGATAGTCAGCCAGCTGTCTCTAAAAAGGTAGATGGGATGTGTAAAATTTCTCAGTCTTTTAAATGTTTATACTCCTGAATGAGCAACTATAGCCTTAGTTGATCCCACTGCTGCTGAGCACTTAGTTAATTCCAGTCATACTCTTTCTAATAAGGATGGGAATATGTATTGATAGTATGAAAAAAAGTGTATACTTCCACAACTTTGATTTTCAGAATTTTAAATTATCAGGCTCATATGTTAAAGTTTGTTCTGACATATTGTGAAAGTATAAGGAATGTTCTATCTAGAGTTTCTTTTTATGAAGAAAGAAATGCTTAAAAGTAACTTAGTTTCTTTTGCACAGGTCACTGCTCAGTGGTTGCAGTGCGTGTATGATTCTGTTAATACTTCTTCCAGGGCTGTGGCCACTGGTAGTGTTTTATTGAGGTTTGCTTGGCTGCATTCTCAGAACCTTTCAGGTCATTTAAAAATGAGATTTTTAATTCTCCCTTAGATAGGTATTTATTGTGTGGTCACTGGGCTGCTGAGGTGATCAAAAAGTGTGATGAAAGGTGCAAGCTGATCCAGGGGATCTCTGATTTTTCAGCCCTCCTTTTCCAAATTGTCCAAGAGATTTTCTTTATCCTTATCCAAGTATGGCAAAAAACAGAATAAATAGTCTCACAGAATTCAAGTAAACAGACATTTGAGAAGTAGCAGCTAAGAGTTTCCAAAAAGGAACCTCAAACCTCCCCAAACCAAGCACAGTTCAACAAGTCTGAATAACTATCCAAGAGACATTGTGACACCATCTTACCCTGGCCCCTATTTTCTTCCAGAAAGTTTTTCTCTTGGGTCACAGACTACTTCAGACAAATGGGCTCTGAAAATCATTCAATAAGGTTACAGATGGCAGTAGAAGGAAATTCCACCTTTCCCAGGAGTCATTCCTTATCCTGCAGATCAATTTTTTTTGTTTCTTCCTGTCCTTCATCACATGCTGTCACATGGAGTAATAGAAACAGTTCCTTCTTCCTTAGTGGGGAAGGGTTTTATTCGTGGATATTCCTAGTGCCAAAAAAAGAAAATGCTTGGAGACTAGTTCTGGCTCTTTCTTTCCTAAACCTGTTTGTGATAGTGCTTGAATTCAAAATTATGTCATTTCACAACCTGTTACCTCATCTTCCTCTTTCAAGTTTCCTAGTAACACTAGACATAAAAGTTGCTTATCACCACATCCCTATTCATCCAGACTTCAGGGTTTCTTAAGGCTTCGTGTGTCTGGATCACATTATTAGTTTTCATCCTTGCTCTTTGGACTATCCACAGTACCAAAAGTGTTCACAAAGTCTCTGGCTACACTTATAGCTCACTGCAAGCTACAGAGTATCCACATTTTTCCATACTTAGACAACTTGCTTATCTTTCTTTTTCAAAATGTCGGTAGTCTCTTTCTTGGGTGAGAGATCTCTTGCACAACCTGGGATTCCAAGAGAACATTCAAAAGTCTTTCTTTACTGCCTCACCTCAGTTCAAACAGCTTTTCTTCTACAGTCAAATCTAAATGAAAACTCCAGCCAAGCTAGAACTTCCACTGAGTGACCTCTCAGACCTCTTGTAGCAGAGGCACATGGGGTACATGCAAATGACACTTATGAACATCAGGTATTTCAGCTATGTGGCGATTCTGAATGCCCATGGCTTATTTCATGGAAATGGACACTCAGTGGAAGTTCTAGCTTGGCTGGAGTTTTCATTTAGTTTTTACTAATTGTTTTTTCTGTGTGACCTTCTCACTCTTTGTTTTAGTTTGTTAGTTGTGGTATTTTGCAGTCACCCTAATAGTAATGGAAATCAGCTGGGTATAACAGCCATGTGTTTCTTATGCTTAGTCTAACACTCTGCTTGTGCTGATGAGGTCATAACAAGGACAAAATATGCATATCCACAGGTAGTGGGGTTTGGCTTTATTGGCCTGAAATTGTCCATTGAAACAACTTAAAAAGAAATAAGTCATGGAAATTCAGAATCGCCATATAGCTGAAACACTTGATGTTCATAAGGGTCATTTGTATATCTCCCATTTGCCTCTGATACAAGAGGTTTGAGAGGTCACTCAGTTGAAGTTTTAGCTTGGCTGGAGTTTTCATTTAGTTTTTACTGATTGTTTTTTTCTGTGTGAACTTCTCACTCTTTGTTTTAGCTTTTCTTCTACAGGAAAAATAGATCTTTATCTTAATCTATTTCAAAGATTTTCCACTCAGACTTTGGTCATTGTGAAGGAATACCTTAACATTGTGGGTCTCATGATACCCCTGGCAAGACTCTATATTACAAAGACACAGTGGTATCTGCAACCTCTTTGGTCCCAGCAGCAACACCCTTTATCTTTTCAGATCCCAGTACTGGGGTTTCTCAGAAGATAAATGTTTCCAGGTCTCCGTCATTCACCATAGATGCTGAGCTTGGGATATAGCTTCACAGCACAATCTCACTTGACAGTCATCCCACATTCCGTCAGAGCAAAACTGTGTGGCAGACAAGCTGAGCAAAGCCAGGGCAGACCCTCAAAATGGAAAATAGATCAAGGGGATCTTCCAAGATTTGTTATTATTATATATTGTTTGTGTGTGTGTGTGTGTGTGTGTGTGTGTGTGTGTGTGTGTGTGTGTGTGTGTGTATATTAAATCACACCATCATTATTTAATAAACACTATTTAAGCCATTTAGGAAAACTCCACCGTATTAAATAAGAAATTTCCAGTTGCACTCTGTATTCTGTACATGGGGAATTAAAGTGTCATATTTCAATATAAATTTGACTCTTTTATACAAAAGCCTATCTTTTATATTCATGAAGTGCCAAAGCGCTAGAGATTTTACTGGAATAAATTATACCTGGCCTGGTGGTTAATTTCCCAATGGTTGTCTAAGGCTAGTACCTTTTGTTTTACTCACCATAACAAATTTATTTCAGGCAGGGTGAAGGCCCACTGTACCTGGACCTTGGCTTTGTCTATGGCTTTTTGGAAAAGGTGGGATTCTATAAGTATTCTAGAAGCTGGTACTTGGTCCTCTGTACATAATTTTTACCAAGAACTATGTGCTTGATTCCTTCTCTAGGTCTAGATCAGGTTTTGCTAGTACCATTTTCCAGAGGCTCCTGGACTTTTCACATCCCCTTATCAAATATAGTTAGCTTTGATAATCTACCCATATAGCTAAGGCTACTACAACAGTGATCAGTATGAAGAACATAATACAGCTGTATAAGTTGAAATTGCCATAACAGTTGATATTTGATTGATCACTGCTGCAGTAGCAGCTCCGTCCTTCCATCCTACTTGTTTTTTTGTGGTGTTTTTATACTAGTGTGTGCACCCATATAGCTAAGGCTACTACAACAGTGATCAGTATGAAGACATCCTACTTGTTTTTTTGTGGTGTTTTTATACTAGTGTGTGCACATTTATTTTTTGTTATTCCTAGCAATGCTGTTTTAGGGCTCAGTCTCTCTCTCTCTCTCTCTCTCTCTCTGTGCTGGCAGGAATTGCTTCACATTCAAACTTGTCTTTTAGTCAGCTCATCTCGAGCTGCTTGACAGTCTGGGTGCATGGAAGGTGACCTAAACCTTTGGAATTTGGCTAGCTGTTATATCCGTGGCAGGATATAACCCATATAGCTAAGACTACTGCAGCAATGATCATTTGAATATCTTCTGTTATAGTACGTTTACTTGCACAACTGTAATTTTGCTGCTGCCACTTTATTGGGAGGTAGCATGAAAATGAAAATTCACAGTAATGGATGCATCACATTAATAGGTGCCTGTATTGTGTCTGTTGTTGCTGGCTGGAAAGGAAGTCATGCTATCAAAGAATTCAGTAAGGACTTCAAGAATTTTGCAAACATCATGAGGATGACATCAAGAGGATCTCAAGTACCAGTTTTAGTATTAAGATTATTTATTAAAGTATAAAGTACCCTTTATGCAGTGCAAGACTAGATTTTTTTTCACTCGTCATTGAACTGTATTGGTTGGTAGAATCTGAATGTTGAGTATACTGTGATTTTTCTATGTGCATGTGTATATCAACAGCTTTCCTGATGTACAAAGTCTGCTGTCACAGTGCACTGAGCACAAGGCTCTCCTCCAGGCAGCTGAGGTGGAAAGAGACAAGCTGATGGAGCTGGTCACTGTCTTGCAACAAAGGTAATGGAATTATTTTCTATAGTACTCTATCTATGCTCATTCTGACTTAACTGAAAAGTACTGCATGCTGAGTAGAGACAACTTTTAAGTTTGTCTTGGAGGGCTGTTATAGCATTGTCATGTCATGTAGTTTACTCATAACAAAGCTGTGTAATTTCTTGATATGTTTTGCATAGCTGTTCAAGCCCACTGCAGAGGACAATGCAGGTTTCATATTAGCATATGTGGTGATGTCCACACATATGTAAGCAGTGCTGGTTTGCACTCAAATCAGTTTTTCATATTAAAAATTTCCTGGATGCATTTAGTGATTGTTTTCCTATGATTAATCACTGAAAATTCATTTATGAAATTTTGGTGAGATGGTACTGTCTCCTCATTTTAAATATAAGGGTGGCACACTGGCTTACTGGTAAGTGTTTTACCTTACAGCTACACAGTCCTGGATTCATATCTGTCCTTTGGCCACTGTAAGGAATTTGCACATTCTCCAATGTCTGCACAATTTCTTTTCAAGGTACTGAAGGATCCTCCCATATCCCAAAACATGTGGTTTGATTAGCTATGCAGTAGACTCCCTCTTATCTGGTCTCACTGGGACCGGACCTTAGGCTGGATAAACAAGTAGATGGTTAATCCAAAAAAGCATACAGATTAGCATTTGAGGTTGTAAATCAGATAAAAAAAGTATGTAAATATATATATATATATATATATATATATATATATATATATATATATATATATTATCAATTGCCAGTGCTCTTATCTACATGTTCATAGGTTCATAGGTTCATACTAGGCTATCTGCCCTAGGGAATTTAAAAGCCTAGCCAAAATGTGTTTGGCTTTCGCCACCCTTTTTAGATTAGTTGACTGCGCCTCTGTATAGTAGGTCACAGAAGATAGCCCATTTAAGGTTAGTTTACCGTGCCTCTGTCTAGCAGTGACACAGAAGAGATCCCAGGGGTAAATTTCCGATCTCCCATCCACACGTCAAGATTCTTCTTGAAGAGGGTCATTGAGGGGCTCTGCCTAACCTGGATTGGGATTTTGTTCCAGAGTGAGGGGAGCCTCTGGGATATGAATCTGTCCCTCCAGCATGTTCTATTTATTTCTGTGCTGAGGTTTAAGTCACTGGAGCGTGTAGCTCTGATGGATTTGGATTTTCTGAGGTGGAGCATGTCCATTAATTCAGGGTTGGACATGGCTTTATATATCAGGCACAAATCGCCTCTGAGCAGGTGGTAAGCAACTGAGTAGAGCTGGAGTTTCTTTAGCCGAACAGCATGGTGCATCTGTTTGTGTCCCTTGATCCTCTTGGTGAGGTACTTTTGGGGTCTTTCTAGTTGCTGCAGGTGTCGGGTAAGGTACATCCCAAATGGGGCATTGTATTCAATTATGGGCCTGATGAGTGATGAGTAGAGGGGCACAATGACCTCTCTTGATCTAGATGTGAACCCCTTTGTGATAAGGTGGGCTATATAAAATGTCTTTCTAACCACTTTGGCAATGTGATTGTCAAATGAGAGATTGCTATCTACTTGGGTCCCCAAATCCCTAATTACTTCTTCCGTACTTAATGGATTACCACCTATGTGGTAAATTGTGGGCACTTTGTTTTTCCCAAAGGGGATGACTATGCACTTTTTGGCATTTAGCTTTAGGCCATGGCTCTGGCACCAGTTATCCATCTCTGTGAGACCCTTTTGGAGGATGCTTGTGTCAGCCGGAGAGTCGATTATGGCCCCCAGTTTACAGTCATCTGCAAACTTTGTCAGCCATAGTCCTCCTGTGTTAGCCTGTACCTCAGAGAAATATATACCGAACAAGAGAGGTCCCAGGACTGAGCCTTGTGGGATGCCACTTGTAACTGGTTTAGAGTCTGACATGGCACCTGCAATTCTGACCATGTGGGTTCTATCCCTAAGCCAGTTTGCAACCCATCTTGTGACATAGGGCTTGATATTTAAGTTGGTCAGCTTATTTATGATGCCCGAGTGGGGTATTGTGTCGAAGGCTTTTGCAAGGTCAAGGTAGGCTGCGTGGACTACCTTCCCCGTCAATGGCCTTGGTGACTGTTTCAAAGAAATCAACCAGGTTCAAGAGGCAAGATCTGCCCTTAACAAAGCCGAATTGGGTAGGATCCAGTGTTTGGAGGTTCCCAATATCTTTATTTATGAGGTCCATGATGATCCTTTCCATAGATTTGCAGACCAGGCTAGTTAGGCTTATAGGGCAATAGTTTCCGGGGTCTGTTGTGGCACCACCTTTATGGAGTGGGACCACTGTTGCTGTACACCATTCTTTGGGTACATATCCTGTTGTAAAGCTGAGACTGAACAGTGATTTTAAGTGAGGGTTCAGTTCTTCTTGGAGCTCATGTAGGACACAGCCCGGGACACCGTCCGGTCGCATTGATGCTGTGTTTTTTGCTTTGGAGAGGGCAGCTCTCACCTGTGCATCTGTGATGTCAGGGAGGCTACACTCTGTTGGGATAGTCATTTGCTCATTTGGGGGGAAGGGGGGGGGAGAAGTTTGCACTGAACCTGTCTGCCAGGATGTTAGCAATGTCTGTGGGTTCAGTGTATTTTGTCATTTTGCACTAACTCAGAGCATATCTGGGAGTTTCCACCCAGGTTTCTGACATAACTAAAGAAGGCCTTGTGATTATCTTTAGTGTCTTGTGCAATTTTTCTTTCAAAGCTAGCCTTAGATGATTTTATGAGGGATCGTAGTTTCTTGCTAGTACTGATCAGAGTTGCCTTCCCTTTCAGGGATTTTGCTCTATCATGTAGTAGCTTCCTCCTTCTGTTGTACAGCTTATTTATGGCTGGGGTCCACCAGACAGGTCTCCTGCCTTTGGAGGAGTGTGTCTTGGTTTTATTTGGGATAGCACAATCCATGCATTCCTGTAGGTATCCATAGAATGCGTTTGTAAAGGATTCTGCGGTTTGGGCTGTATTTTCCACTGACCCTGGGGCTTTGAAGGATTCCACCTTGGTTTTGAGAAGTGGGAAGTTTGCTTTTGAGAAGTTTTTGACCGTGGTTTCCTTTGCTGGGGGTGGGGACGGGATATGGATGTCCATAGTGATTAATTTATGGTCAGATCTTATCAATGAGGGGTATACCTCTGGTATGGAAGATAGAGTCCCCATGTTGGTGATGATCAGGTCCAATATGTTTTCTCCTCTTGCGGGAGTGGTGACCAGTTGTTCCATAGCATTTGAGTGTATAAATTCTAGGAACCATTGGGCTAGGGTGTTGGGCTTGAGTAGTGCTCCCAGTCTATGTTTGGGTAGTTAAAGTCACCCAATATAATGGTGTTTGGGGAGACCTTCATATTCTCCAGTGTCTTTAGGAAAGCCGAGTGGGGTACCTGAGTTTGGGAGGGTGGTCTTTAGCAGGCTACAAACTGGAAGGCAGTTTTGCCCACTGTTAGTTGCACATGGATGGTCTCAGATGCTTAGTGCAATGCCACTAGCCTGAAGGTATGGGTATCTTTGATGAATATGAATACTCCCCCTCCTCTTGTGGTTCGGTCTGAGTTTTGGGGCCAAAAAGCATGGTATGAGGTATAGCCTGGTAGTGCTGGGGTGCTCTCGGGAGCCTTGAACCAGGTTTCTGTTACTGCACAGATATCGATATTCTCCATACTGAGGAGAGCCTCGAGTGCATGCATCTTGAGGTTTAGACTTCTGGCGTTGAGCAGCATTACCCTTAGTTTCTTTTTCCTTGTGTTGTCTAAGGAGGTGGGTTTGTCTTTTGAACCTTGCCTAAAAAAGGCACTATGGGGGTGGCAAGAGCCTTGGCCAGTATTCAAAAACCCAGGGGTGACAGGTGCAAGCCGTCCCTAGCAAAGCAACGTGGCTTGTCAAGCATGTCATCCCAGGCTGACAGACACTGGATCCCCTTTGAGTGACACCAATACTTTAGCCAATTGTTGAAATTGATCACTTTGTCTTTATACTGTGGTATCATTCTTGGTGAGGGAAAGATGCTACTCAAGGTCAGGGTCATACCGGCCTGGGCCACATGATCAGAGAGCTCCTCTATGTCTCTTTTCATGTAATCCAGGGAGGTACATCTCAGGTCATTCACACCAGCATGGACAATGACGGAGTCATATTTGTACTTGCTTTGGAGTGACCTGAGTGCTTGTGTTATGTGGCGGATCCTGGCACCCGACAGGCAGCTTACAGTGACCTTCTCCTTGTTCAGTCTGGTGAGAGGGACGTCAGTGTGTCTGATGATAGAGTCACCTATTACAAGTGTATTAGGTGGGTTGTTTAGCCTTAAGGGCTTAACTTTATAGGTTCATAGGTTGGTACTAGGCTATCAGCCCTAGGGCCTATACAAGCCTAGCCATAACAATTCCCTGGCTATTTCTTCCCACATTATTTACTTTCCTGGACCCCTGTCTAGCAGGGCGATTGACGTGATCCCTTTCTATACTTTACTTTCTGGAGAAAGTAATACGTTGTCTCTGAATACAATGCACTGTACGTTTTCTTAGAATTGGCAATGAAAATTTGATTCATGGAAAAAAATCTATACAAAAATATCCGGTTAAAGAGGAGTCCAGTTAAAGGAAGACTGGATAAGAGGGATTCTATTGTACTAACATTATCTACATGTATTACATTTGATCTTGCCATTCTGGTGTGAATCATTAACGAAAAGTGTTGATGATCTAGACCATTACCTGGTTAGCAAATAAAAATAAATAACATTAAATAAAATAAACATATTAGCAAGTGTGTCTGTGGTAGACAAATGGGCCCAAAATGATAATTCCAGACCCATCATAAATGTTCTAAGTAAAATTGTAAGTACTAATTTGAACAACAGGTTTTCCATTTTTATGATAACAATCATTGCCTTTAGCAGTTATTGCTAGTTGAAGTAGTATTACAGTAAAGGGGGGGCTGAAACATGTTTATTCTTCTGATTTTTAGCAAGAAAAATAAGGCAAATGCAGTATGAAGCTCAGAATCAGTCAATAGTGTCAGAATCAGTGGAATAGCCCCATTGTGTGCCATAGGATTAGGGGGCTGGTATAATGGTTAAGGTATTTATCTCATAAAGATAAGGTAAATTGTTTGATTCTTATCTCTGAGGGAAATTGGTGCTTCAAATGGCCCACAAGGGCAGCTAGCCTAGTATTTACTTTTGAGCTAGGTGCTTATGAGGAATATGCATACAAAACCAGTAGTTACCAATACTGAGGGTCTCTACATAAGTATTTAAGTCTGCAGAGAAAGTATTAAACTGAGGATGCCATTTAGGTGCTCTTTGTTCACTTTAACCAAATGCCTATCTCTATTTTTAGCAATGCAAGTACAAATAAGTAGTCCAGATAAAACCACTTTAGCTAGCAGATCTAGGAGACTTTCTCTCTGATGCCCTCTCTGTGGGAACAATAAAGATCCCTTGTTGAAGTTTCATGTAGTGTTTATTCAGTCATAGGTAGATGGACAAGCGTTCATCTTCTAATACATTATATTCAGCAGGTCAGTTACTTAAAGACATTTACAGACAGTGATGAAAGGGTCCTAAGGACCTGACTGGAGGAAATCTGGGAGATGAAGAGACATGAGACAATCCCAAAGCTTAGAGGTTACTGCCTTATCTGAATATTCCTGAAAGATCCACAAGGGATTACCAGCTCAGCAGCCTGTAGAGCCTCATTCTTAGTTAAAAGGTTTTTATCTTTTTTTCTAGTCTGGCTTGTCCTTATTAATGGTTGTATCACAAGTAATATGAGAGGCTGTGCCAACTTATAAAAGTACTGTAAGAAAGCTTTCTTAATTTGCTTCAAGGAATATGAGCCCCACAAAGGCATACACAGCCTCTCATATTACATGTGATACAAAACAAGATAATAAAGCCTCATAAAAGCAGGCAGTTTCAGTGGCCAAACTATAAACCGTTATACAAACCACTCTAATTAGATGGACCTGATAAATCTCAGGCAACAGTGTTTTCTTAAATATAGTTTTGTAGTGCAGCTCGTGGTATGTTGTCATTTTTTGTTTGTTAAAAATAAAAACCTTTTAACTAAGAATGAGATTCCACATGCTGATGAGCTGGTAAACTCTCACGAATCGTTCAGGAATATTCAAATAAGGGACTAACCTCTAAGCTTTGGGATGGCTACTTGTTTTTCCATTCCACAGATAATCAGTTCCCTGGGACCCTCCCACCATTGTCTGTAACTGCCTTTAAATAACTGAGCTGTTTAATGTAATGTACTAGAAGAAAAACAGTCATCCGTCTACCTACTTAACTGAATAAACTACTTGAAACTTCAACAATGTGTCTTTATTCCTCATACTGGGAGAGCATCAGAGAGAGAGAGAGAGAGAGAGAGAGTCTCCTAGATCTGCTAGCTAAAATTATTTTATCTGGACTGATTTTTTGTACTCTTTTTCTTGTTAGTCCTGTCACCCTCTTGGTCACAGGTGGGATACCAGACCTGATTCGAGATTTCTGGATTGCCTCTAGCATGGAGGTTTATTAAGAAATGATTCACTAATTACAGTTCCAACAGATACATAGGATGCCACACTTATGGCTCCTGGCAGCAAAAGCAAGCTAAACAAAATGATGATGAAAAGCACGGTAATTGTAGCAATGAATGGTCCCCAGGAAAAATGAACATGTAGGGGCTGGAAAGGACTGGGAAGAAATTGTAAACAAGGTTGTTGAACTAGCTGTTCATTATGCAAATAAAATTGATCACAAAAATGTCATCGACCAAGGGCCTTAATCACCGATAATTTTAAAGGAGAACTTTGTCTGGATAAGGCAATGTCCAAATTGATGTCCAAAAGGCAGGATAAATGAGTAATGTTGTAATTGGAAGCAAGAAAAAATGTTATCAGACTTGAACAAGAATCATTGGAAGCTGAATCAGACCAAGATGAAGTAGAAGAGATATGGTGTTTAACCTGGTCAGGCAACAGATGTAACTTAACTGCATTAAGTTCCGAATGTGAGGTAGATGGCAGATGTTGAATCTGATTGGACGAAAAACAGTTCACAAGTAGTTATGGATCTGATTTGCATGGCAAATCATCATGGATTGTCACTTCAGGATGCAACAATGTCCTTGATTGTTTGGTTCTGCTGCCAGTAGGCTCAGTTGGTCCATATGGTCTGATGTCACTGGTGTTTCAGTTATGCTTGTTAAAAAAGAGGGTCTTTGTGATACTTGGATCCAGGTGAGGAATCCTTTCACAATGGATGGCAGTAGTAGTTTTGATCAAAACCAAGTGTGGTCCTTTCCATCTGGGGCTAAGTGAGTTTCTTCGGGAATGGACTTTAATATAAAAATATTCCCAGGACACAGGTTGTGGTGGTCCTACTGTGTGGGGTGTTGGGTTGCATACAGAATGACACTGTGGTATTTCTTCAAAGGAGAACACATTGGTTTACAATAGGAAAGCATGGCCTTATTGATATCTTGCAATTCTAAATTCTTAGGGAGAGAGTGGCAGGCATTCTCATAGGTCTGCTTATGAGGATTTCATGAAGGGACAATTTTCTAGAGGCAGTAACTGCACTTCTAATACTAAATAAAACTAAATTCAATGCATCCAGCCACTTAAGACCAGTTTCTTCATACAGTTTAACTAGTCTAAGCTTAATAATTTGATTAGCTCTCCCAACTATCCCAGAAGCATATAGAGAGAGTGAAACTGTAATTTGACATTCTGGGCTCTACAAAGCTACTGTATTACTTGAATAGTGAAATGGCACCCTTGGTCTGACTGGATACTATGGGAAACACCAAATCTGGGTAAACGTGGCTTGTTTAATGATTAAACAGGTGCAGGTACTGATTTAGACACATTATGTTCTAAGCAAAGTACACAAGTATTTACAAACTGTTGAACGACTTCTGAAAGATGAGGTACATACCAGACTGCAGAAATTAGTTTTACTAATGCATTTTTGCCCAAATGAAAAGGAAAGTGATAGGTTTTAACCGACTGATTTAGAAAATTAAGCGGGGCTACTAGTTAACCATCTGGATGGAGCCAGAAAAGGTCGGAAGAGTGACTACAGCCATTGGTTATCCACCTCCTCTCATTTTCTCTCTGGTCTTAACTAAACAGTAATTCCTGTAAAGAAAAGTTATTTTCATTTAAGTGCTGCAAAAATATATCCTGAACAGGATAAGACCATGCAGCCTGTCTTGATGCCATATCTGCAAAAATGTTACACTTGGTTACAAAAGAATGATCATATTTTATGTGGCACATTTCACTGCAGCTACCTCCCTTGAAAATAATAATGTATCTAACAGTTCATTAACAAGAACAGTATTTTTAATAACTGTCCATGCTGATGGTAAGTAACCCCTTTCTTTCCAAAGTGTACCAAAATCATGAACAATAGTATAATCATAGTGGGAATCAGTAAAGATGGTTATTGACTGATCTTTGCCAGTTTTACATGCTTTAGTTATAGCTACTAATTCAACTACTTGAGCAGATACATTTCAATCCAGTTGTCCAGTTAATAAAATGTTATCTTGTGTGCAAATGGAAAAGAACACTACAAGTTCATCATCTTTTCCAACACAGGAGTCATCTATGAAAAGGGTGAGATCTGGATTCTGCAAAGAAGCATCTTTCAAGTCTAATCTAGGAGGAAGCACAGTGTTAGTAACTACATAATCATGGGGTTCTCCTTCATCTGATGTAGGGATTAAAGAAGCAGGGTTAAGTGGTGGACATCAAACAATTTGTAAAGAAGGGTTATTAAGTGAAAACAATTCATATTTAGGCCATTGTGCTGCAGATAATTATTGCATTTTAGTCTTCAGTAATAGAGCATTTTCTATAGAATGTGGAACTACTGCGTAAGTCTCACGCCCAAGAGCCAGTGCAGCTGCCATGTCTACAGTGCATGCCATTACAGCCAGTGCTCTAAGGTGGGGGGAGGACTGCAGCTACATGATCAAGATTTGTACTGAAATAAGCAACAAGTCTAAAGCCATTGTTTCTACATAGTGCTAGTAGTCCTAATGCTACTTTCTGTTACTATAAAACAGAAAAATCTATTAGAATAATTTGACAACCCAAGTGCAGAAGCATTTAAAAGCAATGTTTTCGATTGTACAAAAGCTTGTTCATGATAATCTTGCCAGAGCAAAAGTTCAGGGGTATCTTTCTTTAACAGTTCTAACAAAGGTCTTACCACTTCTGCACAGTTAGAAATCCATTGTTGACAGTAACCTGTTAAACCCAGAAAAGCTTGCAATTGTTTCAATGTAGTACAGCATGGTCCAGCGTGGAATGAAGCATGAATTGCAGCACTTTGTAAAGTCAGAAAAGGCAGAATCTGCCTAGCACCTTCAGAAATAGGATGCCCCAAGTATTGAACTTGCGACTTCAACAAATGCAATTTGTTTTTGTTAAACTTAAATCCTAATTTTGCTGAGTCAAAAGAAAACTGGTATCCCATTTACAATCACATACAGCTCTTGAAGCTAAAAGCAAATCATCTATGTATTGAATCAAAGTAGACCCACTAGGAAATTTTATCTTATCTAATTGTTTCTTCATTTCTCTAGACAGAAGAGGAAAAGAGTGTGAGATTCTACATACCTTTGCAGTAATTTAGTCCAAAGGTACTGCTGACCATTATAAGTAAAAGCAAACAGGTATTGACTATCTGGATGTATACGGATGGAAAATAAAGTAGATTAAATATCTACCACTAAAAACTCGATATTGTTGCAGGGTTAGGAACAACCGGAAATGGTGGTACTACTACAACATTCACTGCATGTAAATCTTGTACAAACCTTTATGTACCTTTTCCCGGTTTCTTAACTGTAAAATAGGACTATACAAAGCCTTTGAGTTGAGAAAATTATACCTTGTTTTAACTTGGCAGAAATAGGTTCACTTCCCTTCTCTGCTTCTACTGACAAAGGATACTGAACTACCATAGGTAGATGCTAACAAGGTTTTAGTGTTATTCGAACAGGTTCTGTATCATGTCATGGGTAGTCTAGAGCTGAGGAGGGACGGCATTCAATTCGTACATATTAGCATTTTCTACTCACTGCTTTGTTGTTATGAAAGCAAAAAATGGCATCTTGCTTCAAACAGATAGTGTTAGAATATAATCCTAAAAATTCATTACGAATATCTAAAAATACGCTATCAGGTCTGCAATAAACAGTACATCTAAGTTTACTTAGTAAATCTCTACCTAACAGATTTAAAGGGACTGAATTTCATGCAATAAAAGTATGCTGTTCTTTTAGTGGACAAATTTGAACAGGAACAAGTTTAAATAATAATAGTCTATAGGAACTCCAGAAAAACCAACACCCCGAATTGTGTGTGTAGAAAGTGGAAGATGTTTGGTATTTGCAAACATAATCATAGATCTAGTAGTCCTTGTATCTACAAGAAATGGGACAGATGTATTTTGCAGTCTAACATTGCAGACGGACTATCGGTGAAAAGAGAAATAACGGTTGATCTGATGTTGTCATTTTCATTTAATCCTCAACTGATTGGTGTTGGATCCAGCTTGGCTGCTTTTGCTAGATTCATGGATCCAACTCTCGACTTCCTCCCTTACCCATAATGCTCTAGCAACCTAACATACCTCCAGATCTTATTTGCTGCCATATCGTTCAGACATAGATCTCCTACTCTTGAGCTTTTGGGTGAATTTTCAGTATTATACAGTTGTAAGTTTATTTCTTTTAAATCATCTATAACTTTCTTTCACTCCCTCCCTTACGTCTTAATAATTTTCAAGTTCTGTCAGCAGGCACTTCCTTTCCTCCCCTATTACTGATCTGATGTTGCCAGTTTTCATTCTGTTCTCAACTGATGGGTTTGGATACAATACCTCAGATCCGATTCAGCTAAATGGTCACAGTTCAGTCCATTTTGCCCTTGTTGCAAAAGGACAACTGAATGTTCATAAGTTCATAGGTAGGTACTAGGCTATTGGCCCAAGGGCCTAAGTAAGCCTAGCCAACAAGGTTCCCTGGCTTACGCCACCCAAGAAAGTTAATTTCCTGTGCCCCTGTCGAGCAGAGCCTCAGAAATGATCCCCAGGGTGTATTTCCTATTTCCCATCCACTCATCAAGATTTTTCTTGAAGAGTGCTAATGAGGAACTTTGCTTGACATAGATGGGTAGCTTGTTCCAGAGTATAGAAAGTCTCTGGGACAGGAATCTGTCCCTCCAGCATGTCCTGTTTATTGTGGTGACAAGGTTTAGATCCCTAGAGTATGTAGCTCGGAGGGACTGAAATTTCATTAGATGTAGCATGTCCAACAGCTCTGGGTTTAACATAGCTTTATATGTTAGGCAGAGATCTCCTCTGAGTAGGCGATATGCTACAGAGTAAAGCTGGAGTTTTTTGAGATGGTCAGTGTAGGGCATCTGTTTGACGTCAGTAATCCTCTTTGTGAGGTACTTCTGTGGCCTTTCCAGCTGCTGCAGATGTCTTATGAGGTACATTCAAAAAAGGGCACCGTACTCTATAATGTGTCTAATGAGTGCTGAGTAGAGGGGAACAATGATCTCTTTTTTCCTGGATGAGAACTCTTTTGTAATGAGGTGTGCCACATAGAAGGATTTCCTGACTACTGTGGCAATGTGATTATCAAAGGAGAGACTACTGTCCAACTGGGTCCCAAGGTCTCTTATCACACATTCGGTGTTAAGTAGACTGCCGTTTATGTGGTAGTTCATGGGTACAGAGTTTTTACCAAAGGGGATGACAATGCGCTTTTTGGCATTAATCTTGAGGCCATGCCTCTGACACCAGGCATCTGTCTCAGTGAGGCCCTTCTGTAGAATGTGCACATCATTTGGGGACTCGACTGTGGCTCCTAGTTTGCAGTCATCTGTGGACTTCATTAGCCAGAGGCCTTCTGTTTTACCCTGTACTTCAGAGAAGTAGATACCAAACAGGACAGGTCCCAGGACTGAACTCTGTGGTACTCCACTTGTCACTGGTTTGAAGTCAGATTTGGAGTATGAAACTTTTACAGTGTGGATTCTGTCAGTGAGCCAGTTGGCAACCCATCTTGTGACGTAAGGATTTATACCTAGTTTAGTGAGTTTAGCTATAATTCCAGAATGGGGGATGGTGTTGAAAGCCTTGGCGAGGTCAAGATAGGCTGTGTGAACCACCTTAACCTTGTCTACGGCTTTGGTGACTGCCTCAAAGAAGTCAATCAGGTTCAGAAGGCATGATCTGCCTTTCACAAACCCAAACTGGGTGGGGTCCAGAGTTTGGAGGTTACCAATATCTTTGTTTATGAGTTCCGTGATGATACGTTCCATGTCCTTGCAGACCAGGCTCGTCAGGCTAATAGGACAATAGTTCCCAAGATCAGTGGTAGCTCCCCCTTTGTGGAGTTGGATAACTGCTGCTGTGCACCATTCAGTGGGCACAAAACCTGATGTGAGACTATGATTGAACATGGTGTTTAGGTGGGGAGCCAGTTCATTCTGATGTTTGTGTAAAATGCAGCCTGGGATGTTGTCCTGTCCCATGGATGCTGTGTTTTTGGTTTTAGAAAGTGCAGCTTTTACCTGCATGGATGTGATTAGAGGGATTCTGAATTCTTCCTGTATATATATGGGCCCTTTAGGGGGTGAGAGGGGGGTAAAGTTAGCACTGACCCTATCTGCCAGGATGTTGGCAATATCAGTTGGTTTTGTAATTTTCATGCCATTGTGCTGTAACTCAGAGCAGATCTGGGTGTTGCCAATGAAATTCTTGATATAGCTATAGAATGCTTTATGGCTGCCCTTAGAATCAGTGGTGATTTTGTTTTTGTAGCTATCTTTGGAGGATCTTATAAGGGATCTCAGCTTCGTATTGAGGCTGACCAGGGAGTTCCTCCACTCATGGGATTTTACTCTCTTTTGCAACAGTTTCTTCCTTCTGTTGTAGAGTTTGTTTATGGCAGGGGACCACCAGATTGGCTTCCTTTTTTTGGAGGATAGCATCTTGGTTCTGTTTGGGATAGCACGATCCATGCACTCGTGTAAGTGCTTATAGAGTGAATTTGTGTAGGATTCATCAGTTGTAACTCTTTTTTCCATCTGCATGGGTGTCTTGAAGTTTGCCAGTTCTGTCTGAAAAAGCATGAAGTTGGCTTTAGAGAAATTTTTTACCGTGGTTTCCTTAATGGTGGGTGGGGGCAGGATGCGGATATCTAGGGTGATAAGCTTATGGTCAGATCTGACCAACGAAGAGTTGACTTCAGGTGTGGAACATTGGTCACTCATGCTGGTAATGACTAGGTCTAGGAAATTGTTGCCCCCGGTGGGGGTGTGGATAAGTTGATCCAGGGCATTGGAATTTATGAATTCCAGAAAGCACTGAGCAAAGGAGTTGGTACATGAGTAGTTTTCCCATTTAATGGTGGGGTAGTTGAAATCACCCATTATTAGGGTGTTTGGTTGAACCCTAATATTTTCCAGTATATCAAGAAAAGAGGAGTGGGAATCCTGGGGCATGGCAGGGGATCTGTAGCAAGCTACAATTTGGATTGCAGTTTTGCCCAAAGTTAGTTGCACTTGGATAACCCCAGATGCATTATGCTGTGCAACTAGCCTGGAGGTGTGGATATCCTTAATGAATATGGACACACCTCCACCTTTGGTGTTCTGGTCCAGGTTAGATGGCCGAAAAATGTGGTATGAGTTATAGCCTGGTAATGCAGGGGTGCTCTCTAGAGCCTTAAACCAGGTCTCAGTCACTGCACAGATATCGATTTTCCCCATTTTATGGAGTGCCTCAAGTGAGTGCATTTTGAGATTTAGACTTCCAGCATTGAGTAGCATTACCCTCAGTTTTTGCTTGCTTGTTCCTGTTACAGTGGTGAATTTATCATTTGAACATTGCCTAAAAAAGGCACTTTAGGGGCGGCAAGACCCTTAACCAGTATCCAGAATCCCAGGGGCAACAGGTGCAGGCCATCTCTGGCAAAGCATTGTGGTCTGTCAACTATGTCATCACAGGCAGACAGATACTGGATCCCCTTAGAATGACACCAGAAGCTTAGCCAATTGTTGAAGTCAATCATTTTGTCCTTGTACTGCAGTATCATTCTGGGCGATGGCAGGATGCTACTCAGGGCTAGGGTCATACCTGCCTGGGCTGCAAGATCCAAGAGCTCTTCCATGTCTCTTTTCATGCAGTCTAGGGTGGTACATCTCAGGTCATTCACACCAACATGAACAATGACAGAGTCATATTTGTACTTGTTGTGGAGTGACCTGAGTGCATGGGTTATGTGGCAGATCCTTGCACCCAACAGGCAGCTGACAGTAACCTTCTCCTTGTTTAGCCTGGTGACTGTGCTTGATAAATCTTTAGGATGCATGCTATCACATCAAAATGAACAGGTGCTCTAGAAGATATCTGCTTTTCCAACTGTGAGACGGTCATTATCAGGCCAGAACACAGCCCTTTGGTCTCACCACAGTCCCCAGGGTGTTTACCAAATGTATGGTGGTAGTAGCAACTCACTTAAGACTGCTAGAATTCCAGGTGTTTCCATGTCTAGACAGCTGGCTCATAACTGCTCCGACCAGGCATCTACTTCTACTAACAAGGGATTACTTGCTCCTGTCGTATCACCATCTGGGCATCACAGTTAACTATGAGAAGTAACAACTCACTCCTACAAGAAATCTGGAGTTCAAAGCTGCTTGTCTTAAACATGCAATCAGATAGAATCTCTCCCCCAGATCCGGGGTAAAGGAAGTGATTGCACATTCCTCTCCTCCACCATGATTAATCTTGCAAGCGTTAAATTCCATGGCAGCAGAGATGGGGTGATCTCTTCCATTTTTACTTTCGCATTGCAATGCAGATACCAGGGAAATTCAATGTGCTGGCAGACAAACTAAGCAGGTCAATTCTGATGCCTAATGAGTGGTCTCTCAATGTCACAGTGGGAGAAAGAATTTTGCATTGATGGGGCCAGCCATGTAGAGATCTGTTTGCTCCCCCCTCCCTTCCCCAACAAGTGCAGTGGGTTTTTTACTCTGATCTACCCTCTCTAGGAGTCACTGAGAGATGTTGTAGTTCACATTGCCCAAACCCGGTCTACTGTATGCTTATCTCCCATTACCTCTACTCCCCAAGTTTCTACAGAAAGCCTTCTGGTTGATGAGTACAGTTATTATCATTGCACCCTTTTGGCCTCATCAAATCTGGTTTCCCTTTCTGTGGTTTTATATTTTGTATCTGCCCTGGATACTGGAACACAATCCAAACCTCCTTTCTCATCTGATAGGGGTAGCTCATCCAGGCATAACTGGCTTCAAGTTAACTGCATGGTTTCTCCAGTCCCATTGATGAATAGAGAGCCCATGCTTTCCTCCACAGTCTGTCATATCCTCTTGTCATCTCAAAAGGCTTCTACTAGGAAGGTTTACATAAGTAAATTGAAGAGATTTTCTATTTGGGCCCTCCAGGGAGATTTAGATCCTTTTTCTGCCCCAGTCTCCGCAGTCCTAAATTTTTAGCTTCCATCTTCAAAGAGAGGGCTAGCTTCTCTACTATCAAAGTCCAGCTGGCCGCCACTTCTAATTTTCATTCTGGTGAAAATCACACTTTTTGACTTCTTCTAAGTTGTACAAAACCTTTCTGAAAGACACCTTTTTACTTAGGCTCCCAGTCAAGGACCTTACCCTTCCTTGGGACTTACCAATCTTACTTCTGAATTTGACCCAAAGTTCATTTAAACCTTCTGTCAAACCAGACCTAAATTTTTTGTCCTGGAACACCTTTTTCCTAGTTGCCATTATGTCAGCTAGATAAGTATCTGAGCTCTAAGCCCTTTTGTTCAAGCCTTCTTTCCTGATCTTTCATAAGGATAGGGTGTCTTTACATAATAACCCATTCTTTTCACATAAGGCGGCTTCTGAGTCTGTCATTAATCAGCCTATTAACCTTCCAGTTTTCTTCCCAAAATTTTCCAGTAAAATTGAATGTATACTGCATCTTTTGGACATACACAGGCAACTTCATTTTTATCTTCATCGAACCAAAGATTTCAGAAAATCTGACCAATCTTACAGTATGTCTCCTTTTCTCATAGCAGATTGAGTATGGCAGTTTCCAAAGTGACTTTAGCTAAATGGTTGACTGATTACATATCCTTTGATTATAAACAAAGAGTTTTGTCTTTGCCTAAGCTGCCAAGAGTACATTCAATGAGGTCTATGGCGACATCTTCAGCCTTTTGGTCAAGAGCTTTGATATATGACATTTGTGCAACTGCCACTTGGTCCAATGCTCATACCTTTAGTGCTCATTACAAATCAAATTTTATTTCTAGGAAAAGAGATACCTTGGGTTTTTCAGTACCCCAAAATATCCTTCCATGAGGACCACCCGTGGTTCATCTAGCTGGGGACTCTGCCCCTTCAGTTGAAGAATGAATGAAAATGACAACATCAGATACAAAAGTTATGTATTCACCATAATGATGGATCTGTATTGTCCATTTTCATTCTTTCTCAACGTCCCACCTCCTAACCCCCTTCCCTTTCTTCCTGGATGATCCCTAAAAGATTTTTTTTTTGGAACCCATCATTCCTTGTTTGAGCTCCAGTTTATCTCTGCTGTTTCCTCTCAATTGATTCTTTATAGAATAAACTATTGTTTATGGGGGCAGCAGACTCGATCTGAGGTATGTTAGGTTGGTGGGGTATTATGTGTAAGGGAGGAGGTCACAAGTTGGATCCCTGAAACTAGTGAAAGAGGTCAAGATGGATCCGAGGTTGGATCTGAAACACATCAGTTGAGGAAAAATGAAAATGGACAACACAGATCCATTGTTATGGTGAGTATATAATTTTTGTTTCCTGCTCATGGCTGTCCCAATGAATTTGCCGTTAGGTAGTGTTCCATACAGGAAGGCTTGTTTCAGATCAATGTGGTGTTTGAGTGTTTGGTGAAGCTGCTTGTTTCCAAATGAATAGACATTAATTTTGCCAGTGCCCGGTCTGACCACAATTAAAACAAGTATTTAATCATGGTGCACCTTGCCGTGCTTGTGACGAATCTGGGAGGATAATCATTTTGCTGATACTGTCCTGCAGGTTTATGAAAGAACTGGACCCTACCTCTTCCCCAATGATTTCTTCTTCCCCAACCCCACCCTTGGATGTCGGTATTGAACTGCTGGAGTTGAATATCCACTAGCTTTTTCTTTTGCTCCTCTTTACCCTTAAGTATATTGTCTGCTGCATATTGTACCTGATTTACAATTTCACGAATGTCTAAACTTGGACTATTTAAATAAACCTTTTTAATCTCTTCTTGGATAGGTGGTAGCAAGCCCTCTACAAAACCTGCAAACAACCCACTAGCTGCCACACCTTCCATAGGCTCTGGATGTCCAGAGAAGAAAAGCATCTATTATGCAGTGCAGATACACATCAGTAGATTTATTCCTCTCTTTGCACAATAGCTTTTATTCTTGCCCAGTTAGTGTCAGGAAGCATGTTGTGGTAATGGCTTTTAAAAGGTTATTTCATTAATAGACATTCAAAATGCACACACTCGAGGCACTCCTCAGTATGGAGAAAATCGATATATGTGCAGTAACAGAAACCTGGTTTAAGGCTCCAGAGAGCACCCCAGCACTACCAGGCTACAACTCATACCATACATTTCAGCCACAAAACCCAGACTGAAATACAAAAGGCGGGGGAATATCTATATTCATCAAGGATACCCACACCTCCAGGTTAGTGGCACAGCACAATGCTTTAGAGATCATCCACGTGCAACTAACAATGGGCAAAACTGCTATTCAAATTATAGCTTGCTACAGATCACCCACCATGTCCCAGGACTCCCATTCCACATTCAAGGAAACACTGCGAAACATAAAGGTCCTACCAAACACCCTGATATTGGGTGATTTCAATTACCCAAACATTAACTGGGAAAACTACTCAAGTACAAATTCCCTTGCCCAACATTTCCTAGAATTTATAAACTCAAATGCCCTGGATCAACTGGTCAACACCCCCACCAGAGGTGACAACATATTGGATCTGGTCATCACCAACATGAGCGACCAGTGTTCCACACTGGAGGTCAACCCCTCGCTGGTTAGATCTGACCATAAACTAATCAATCTGGATATCCACATTCCAACACCACCCCCGGTCAAAGAAACCACCGTGAAAAACTTTTCAAAAGCAAACTTCACGTTACTTAAGACCAAGGTAGGAAATTTCAAAGCCCCTATGCTAAAGAATAATGCTGTCCAAGCTGCAAAATCCTTTACTAATGCACTCTACAGACAACTATAAGAATGCATGGATCATGCTATCCCAAACAAAACCAAGACTCACTCCTCCAAGAAAAGGAAACCAGTCTGGTGGACCCCTGCCATAAACAAGCTATACAACAGAAGGAGGAAACTAGTACAGAAAAGAGTAAAATCCCAAGAAGGGAAGACATCCCTGATCAGTAACAGCAAGAAACTACTTTCCATCATAAAATCATCCAAGGCTAGCTTTGAAAGAAAAATTGCCATGGACACCAAAGATAACCACAAGGCATTCTTTAGCTATGTCAAGAATCTAAGTGGCAATTCTCAGATCTGCACGGAGTTAGTGCAGAATGGCACAAAATACACTGAACCGACCAATATAGCCAACATCTTGGCAGACAGGTTCAGTGCAAACTTCACCCCCCTCTCACCCCCAAAAGGGCCCATAACTATACCAGAAGAATGCAGTGCCCCTGAAATCAGAGACACTCAGGTTAAAACAGCCCTCTCCAAAGCCAAAAACACAGCATCAATGGGGCTGGACGGTGTCCCAGGCTGTGTCCTACACGAGCTCAAAGATGAACTAACCCCTCACCTAAACACATTGTTTAAACTCAGCCTCTCCACAGGCTACATGCCCACAGAGTGGTGCACAGCAACAGTTATTCCGCTCTACAAAGGTGGAGCCACAATGGACCCTGGGAACTATCGCCTTATAAGCCTGACTAGCTTGGTCTGCAAAGCTATTTAGCGCATAATCATAGATCTCATTAACAGAGACATTGGGAACCTCCAAACACTGGACCCTACCCAGTTCAGCTTTGTTAAGGTCAGTTCATGCCTCCTAAACCTGGTGGACTTCTTTGAGACAGTTACCAAGGTATAGACAAGGGAAAGGTGGCCCACACAGCCTACCTAGACCTTGCAAAGGCCTTTGACACCATTCCCCACTCAGGTATTATAGACAAGCTCACCAGCCTGAACATAAACACCTACGTCAGGAGATGGGTTGCCAACTGGCTCATGGACAGAACCCACATGGTAAGAGTTGCAGGAGCTAGGTCTGACTCTAAACCAGTTACAAGTGGCATTCCCCAGGGGTCAATCCTAGGACCCCTCCTGTTCGGCATATACTTCTCAGAGGTACAGGCAAGCACAGGAGGACTATGGCTGACCAAGTCCACAGACAACTGCAAACTAGGGGCTATAATTGACTCTCCAACTGACACAGACATACTCCAAAAGGGTCTCACTGAGACAGATACCTGGTGTCAAAACCATGGCCTCAAGCTAAATACCAAAAAGTGCATAGTCATCCCCTTTGGAAAAAACAAAGTACCCACAAACTACCACATAGGTGGTAGTCCCATAAATACAGAAGACATAAGGGATCTGGGGACCCAAGTAGATAGTAACCTCTCCTTTGATAATCACATTGCCAAAGTGGTTAGAAAATCCTTCTATGTGGACCACCTAATCACAAAAGGGTTTGCATCCAGATCAAAAGAGGTCATTGGGCCCCTCTACACATCACTCATCAGACCCATCATAGAGTACAATGCCCCATTTGGGATGTGCCTTACAAGACACCTGCAACAACTAGAAAGACCACAGAAGTACCTCACCAAGAGGATCACTGGCCTCAAGCAGATGCCCTATGCAGCTCGACTGAAGAAACTCCAGCTGTACTCAGTTGCATACTGCCTACTCAGAGGTGATCTCTGCCTGACATACAAGGCCATGTCCAACCCAGAATTGATGGACATGCTCCACCTAAAGAAAACCATATCCCCTCAAGCCAGGGACCTAAACCTCACCACAACAATAAATAGAATGTACTGAAGGGATAGATTCCTGTCCCAGAGACTTCCCATGCTCTGGAACAAGATTCCAATTTACATTAGGCAGAGCTCCTCACTAACCCTCTTC
Organism: Protopterus annectens; assembly: GCF_019279795.1. Lineage (NCBI taxonomy): Eukaryota > Metazoa > Chordata > Ceratodontiformes > Protopteridae > Protopterus > Protopterus annectens. The sequence continues at coordinate 1,959,354,921 of NC_056731.1, forward strand.
AAGAGAAACCTTGATGAGTGTATGGGAAACAGAAAGTTTACCCCAGGGATCACTTCAATGGTTGTGCTGGACAGAGGCACAGGGAACTAATCTAAGGGGGTGGCGAAAGCCAACACATTCCGACTAGGCTTATAAATGCCTTCGGGCAGATAGCCTAGTACCTACCTATGAGCCTATGAACCTATGTATGCTTTAGAATGTGGTTACCTTGGTTAAATTTTTCTCATATTTTCCTAAAAGTGTCAGGAGGTGTGGAGGCTTTTAGTACAGCTCCCAGGTATTTGATAGTAGTTTGCAACTGTACATATCCTACTAAGATTTTGCATATCTTGCTGCGTGTATTTGAATGGGATGGATAGAATCTGTAATGGTTTGAAAATACACAACTTTTATAATAGGTTTGGTACTTCTCACAAAGGGCACACCTGTGTGGAAGGTACATCAGAATATGTAGAAAAGTCAGAATCTGTCTCTTCTGCAAGTTGAATTGCATGGGATGTCCGCTACTATTCCTCTTCAACAATAACATTAGGAAATTGCATAGTAATGTGCTTAATGTTGCCCAAAGTGCTAGTTTTTGCTGGCCAGCTTTTATCAAGAAATCTTTTTAACTTTCCCTCTGATTTATGTTTGTGATACAATTGTTTCTCTTTGTTAGCTTTACACATGAGCATTTGGTATCAGGGTATTACTGACATTGTTGGTGAAATCTAGTGTTATAACCTGACTGGAAATGGTGGAAGTAAGTTGCACTGCATCTGTGGAATTGGTAGTGGCTTCTGTCAAACATACCTCCACCTACCCTCTCAAGGAGGGAGAATTGTCAGCTTCTTGCAGTGTGGGTAGGTCATAAGGTGGAGGGAGGGAGGGTGTAGAAGGTAATGGAGGCCAGTCATGATCAGCTGATTCTGTCTGTGAGAGTGTTAATTTCTCTAACTGTCTTAAAGTATACATATTCCAGGGGTGGGACTTGTCTTCTAAAAATTTTTGTAAAGTGTTACTGTTCTGTTACCTGCCTGCAGCTGTGACTTTAACATAGCTGAGTTACATTCTAAGCTTTCAACTACAGATTCCTTTTCTTTATTTTTAACTCATCTTTCCTGTCATCTTGATCAGCAAGAGGCTGTTACCTTATTACCCCTCTATTTCAGTTTATTTTTTAGATTTTCTAAAATTTCCTTGCCAAAAGTACCTTTATCTGGAAACTGCAATGCGCTATCATTTCTTGTGAGCTCTGACCATTTTACCAAATAACTACAGTTGTCTCTACTATATTTATTAAACATATACCTGCCTGGTGTCCCATACTCTGATTCCTTAAAACCACTTATACTGGTGCCCATTATAAAAACCCACTCTCATCCCAAAGGAATAGTTCTGCGACTATATGGTCATTCACATTTCCAGTGAAGGAATTCTCTGTTCCTTTTTCTGTATTATTTGATTAGAACCTGTGCTCACTCTGGAGAAGGTCGAAGAGTCCTTCTACTGAAGAAATACAGTCCCTATGAGGATACCCTCTCTTTGTATATATTGATTAAAACCCCAATAGCACACAGTTATATGTAAAGCATGTTAGTATAGGTGATCAAACAGATATCCGGTTTCTTCGATTCATACAATTTACCCCCTTACATGCAGTTAAAACCAGTGGAGAATGTGTTAGTAAAGCTTACTTGTAGAGATTTTAGACTCTGCTGAGATTTTTAAATTGCATATTGTCATACCAGAAATTTGCCTGATAGAAAACCTGTTTCCCTTTAGGGTCCAGTGGCAATTTCTAATGCAATAGCACACAGATAGCTTGGAACTATTCATTTAAGTCCATAGATCCTTTTCTGTGTATATTTTGTATACTTCCAGTTCACACGCATACCTCCTTATGGCATCCGGAACTTTTTTAGATCTGGCTTCATTTACTAGGTGACTTACCAACTAATAATAGGCAATATTATAAAGTGCAAGGAACTATTAACAAATGACACCAAGAGTGTTAATCTAAGATCTCCTGCAGTAGAGAAATGAATTATTGTTCCTCCTTTATTATTCATATTTATATTTTCATAAGTGGGAGCCCTACATGCCACTGGGGAGTATGGTGTGATGGGTCCCCTTCAGTTGATCGAACTTTTAAAAGTTCAAAGCGCATATGGCCGAGACCATATGATCGAACTTTTAAAAGTTTGAATGGTCTGAATGGAGATCCCTGTACAGTCTGGAACAGGCAAATGTCCCTTTTCCGCAATGTAGTGCGATCTTGGACTTGATATATTTAAGTAGCGGGGGGGTGTGGAGCACAAGCAGGCTTGCCCCCCTACTACAAGCATTTAGTTTTCTTTTTGTTTTGGGATTTTTTTTTGTATTTTTTTTTACATATTCTAACTTTTAAATATTCAATGTTATGGTCTCAGCCATATGCGCTTTGAAAATTTAAAAGTTCGATCAACTGAAGTAGATCTGGTGTGACATGGCATGTTAGGAGACATAAAAGTTTATTGTCAATATCCATTTATACCACACTATACCTGATAGTTGTTTGTTACTAATTCTGTAAATAAATAGTATTTCCATATGTACTTAAAGATTAAAAAACAAGTGATTAACAAACTGTTGTATGGGATTAGGTGAAACTTTGGATATTGTTGAAGAAAACATTCTTTCAAATTTGCACTGTAAGTTGCATAGCTTGCAAAATATTAAATGTTATTTGTATTACTAATTATACAATTTTGCATTTCTTTTCACATTTCTATAAATATCTTGATAAGCATGTACTAACAGAAGACTTTCTTCTTCTTGTGTGAAAACTATTATCTGGTTAACAAAAGTGTTCAAACAATATTAGTCTAGCATGTGCAGTTTCCATGATATGACAAATTGCTTGTAAAAGTTTAGCAAAAATGTAATTTTGGGTCTGTGTGCATTATAATATATTGCAGCCTGTATGGGAAGACTATGAATGTCCTGCCTATTATCACTGTAATGAATACTTGTATAGTTTAATAGCTTATATTGTTCACAAAATATTTTTTTTTCTTTATCTTATCCTTTTTTAAGTTTATTTTTCACAAAATGTTCTTGAATGCAAGATGTGAGTAGGCTGCTAGAGATGTGACATTCCTCACCACTTTGGTGTTAAGGTACCAAATAACTTTCACACAAGACAGTTGAGCAGAGAATAATAATCTTTATTGTACAGAAAAAAAACACACATGGGAGAATTGGAAATCAAGATCCTGTCTCGTTGAATTACAGAAATCTTCATTCTTTATACCTTTTTTCATTAAAAATAACATTATTGTAACAGTTATAAAACTGCCACTGACCAGTTAGAAATGAGCACAACAGCTTTAATTTTCATAAGATCTTGTAAAAAAAAACATTATGTTCCAAGGTGGTCTACTTCAGAAGTCTGACATCCCAAAAGACTGAAAATTCAAAATACTAAACACATTTTTAATGCAAGGGGCAAGCCCCCCTGCACCCCTCATGTAGGGGGCTGCACCCCCACACCCCCCTGCTAACTATATATATCAACTCCAAGATTGCACAACAGTGGAGAAGGGGCAAATTCCATCATTCATTATTTTGAATTTTCAGTCTTGTGGGATTCAGTCTTTTGGTTTTTCAGTCTTCTGAAGTATACCCATTCCGAGGACATCACACTGGAAGCCCAAAATCAAAAGAAGAATTCAATGCCACACTTGGGGTTCATGCATAATATTTAATGTATCATTCAAGAGGAAAACAATCCTCATTAAAAGAACTTCCTCAGAACTGTTGGAAAATATCCCCTATAAACATTAAATAATGTCTCAAATTAAATCATTTCCAAAGTTTAAAGAACCAATAGATTCTGTAAGGGGTGGGAGGTTGGCCTAATGGTTAAGGTGCTTACCTTAGAAACATAAGGTGCAGGGTTTGATTCTCACATGGGGTAATTGGCTAGGCTTAAAATGGTCCCCGAGGACAGTTAGCCTAGTACTAATCTATGAATCTACTAATCTATGAATCTATGAAGATAAAGTTTCACTCATCATCCAAGCACACTTACATTGTGCTCAAAGGCCACTCTGAGTTACATAAAACACTTTCATCCAGATCACTAGTTCCTATTATTTAAAAATACACTCTATTAACCACTTAGATAAAAATATTAAAAATATAGATTTTAAATTAAAAAATAATAACAATGGTTATGGTACATTCTACCCACTTATTGGCAGCATACATTGGAGTCAGAATAGTAGATAAGAAAAACCTATTAGATACAAAACTATCACATTTTTGCTGCACACACCTTTGGTAATGGGACTATAGAAATGTGTTCATTTAGACCTGGGAGAGAGTTGGCATTTAGTCTAAGCTGCCACGTAAGTTATTTATACTCAAGTTTATCCCCTCATGTTCACTCTCTAGCATCCTTCTTAACTATCTGCAAAATGCAAAATAAAACTTTTTATAACCTGCACAATTATTAGAGTGTTTATATAGTGCATTATATTAATTTCTATTGGTGATATAAAGATGTCTGCAAATTCTCCTCTGAAAGACTCTTTCAGTCTTCCCAAAATAAAAGCTAGAGTAGGTTCAGAAATTTACTAAATAACCCAACCCTTTACTCTGACAATAACCAGGTTCAGCTTTAACCACAGTCATCTTCTTTTCACCTATAATACATCTCTTGCCATGCAAATATAAAGACACTGTTCACAACAGCCACATTTTTGAGTTCTTCCCTCTAATGTCTTCTCATAAAGTCCACTTTTGTAGACTCAGTCCTTGTTTTAATACTGTGTGCTGTCTTAAAAATAAAATGTGGTTTATCACCCAGTATTTCTAAAGTCAAATCAGTAGTCTTAAAAATACTCCAGTTCTTAATAACATTTTTTAACTTGAATACTCTCAGTATTACTGCATGCAGCAAAACTGTGATAGTTTTCTATCTGACAGGTTATTCTTAGGGATACACATTTAGCTACTATTTCTGGGTCCAATGTATGCTGCTAAGTGAGTGAAATGTACCATAACCATTATTATTATTATATTCTTTTTAATTTTTTTTAAGAATTATGTGGATGTAAGTTGAATATATATTTTATTTTATTTAATACCTAATATTGATTTTGTCTTGATTAAAACATGGAGAACATTTAAAATGTATTTGGAATTTATTTTTGAAAAGTCCTTTTATCTAAGTGGTTGATAGAATATATTTTTAAATAGTAGGAACTAGTGATTCATAGGTAGGTACTAGGCTATTAGCCCTAGGGCCTATACAAGCCCAGCCAAAAAGGTACCTTTTTGCCACCCAATTATTTTCCTGTGCCATTGTCGAGCAGAGCCACAGAAGTGATCCCCGGTGTGAATTTCCTATTTCCCATCCAATCATCAAGATTTTTCTTGAAGAGTACTAATGAGGAGCTTTGTTTGATATAGATAGGTAGTTTATTCCAGAGTATGGGAAGTCTCTGGGACAGGAATCGATCCCCCCGGCCTGTTTTGTTTATTGTGGTGACAAGGTTTAGGTCCCTAGACCATGTAGCTCGGACGGATTGCAACTTCTTTAAGTGGAGCATGTCCAACAGCTCTGGGTTTGACATAGCTTTGTATGTTAGGCAAAGATCACCTCTGAGTAGGCAATATGCAACGGAGTAAAGCTGGAGTTTTTTGAGACGATCTGCATAGGGCATCTGTTTGAGGCCACTAATCCTCTTTGTGAGGTATTTCTGCGGCCTTTCCAGTTGTTGTAGATGTCTTGTGAGGTACATACCAAAAGGGGCATTGTACTCTATAATGGGTCTAATGAGTGATGAGTAGAGGGGAACAATGACCTCTTTTTTTCTGGATGAGAAACCTTTTGTGATGAGGTGTGCCAAGTAGAAGGATTTCCTGACTACTGTGGCAATGTGATTATCAAAGGAGAGACTACTGTCCACCTGTGTCCCAAGGTCTCTTATCACACTTTTGGTGTTAAGTATACTACTGCCTATGTTGTAGTTCATGGGTACAGAGTGTTTACCAAAGGGGATGACAATGCACTTTTTGGCATTGAGCTTGAGGCCATGGCTTTGACACCCAGGCATCTGTCTCAGTGAGGCCCTTTTGTAGTATGTCCACATCATTAGGAGTTTTGATTATGGCTCCTAGTTTGCAGTCATCTGCAAACTTCGTTAGCCAAAGATCTTCTGTGTTAGCCTGTACTTCAGAGAAGTAGATACCAAACAGGAGAGGACCCAGGACTGAACCCTCTGGTACTCCACTTGTCACTGGTCTGAAGTCAGATTTGGAGTCTGCTACTTTCACGGTGTGGGCTCTGTCAGTGAGCCATTTGGCAACCCATCTTGTGACATAGGAATTTATACCTAGTTTAGTGATATTATCTATAATTTCAGAGTGGGGGATGGTGTCAAAAGCCTTGGCAAGATCTAGATAGGCTGTGTGAACCACCTTACTCTCGTCTACGGCTTTGGTGACTGCTTCAAAGAATTCTATCAGGTTTAGGAGACATGATCTGCCTTTTACAAAGCCGAACTGGGTGGGGTCCAGAGTTTGGAAATTACCAATGTCTTTGTTTATAAGTTCCATGATGATATGTTCCATGGCCTTGCAGACCAGGCTTGTCAGGCTAATGGGGCGGTAGTTCCCGGGATCCGTGGTGGCTCCCCCCTTGTGGAGTGGGATAACCGTCGCTGTGCACCATTCAGCGGGCACAAAGCCTGAGGTGAGGCTATGATTGAACATGGTGCTTAGGTGGGGTGCCAGTTCATTCTGTAGTTCATGTAGAATGCAGCCTGGGATGTTGTCTGGTCCCATGGATGCTGTGTTCCTGGCTTTGGAGAGTGTGGTTTTTACCTGTGCAGTCATGATTACAAGAACTTTGCATTCTTCTGGTATAGAGATGGGCTCTTTAGGGGGTGAGAGGGGGGTAAAGTTAGCACTGAACCTATCTCCCAGGATGTTGGCAATATTAGTTGGGTCTGTATATTTAGTGCCATTGTCCTGTAACTCAGAGCAGATCTGTGTGTTGCCATTGAGTTTCTTGACATAGCTATAGAATGCTTTGTGGCTGTCTTTAGAATCAGTGGCAATTTTGTTTTCTTAACTAGCTTTGGAGGATTTTATCAGGGATCGCAGCTTCTTACTGAGGTTGACCAGGGAGCTTCTCCACTCATGGGATTTTACTCTCTTTTGCAACAGTTTCTTCCTTCTGTTGTACAGTTTGTTTATGGCAGGGGACCACCAGATCGGCTTCCTTTTTTTGGAGGATAGCGTCTTGGTTCTGTTTGGGATAGCACGAGCCATGCACTCGTGTAAGTGCTTATAAAGTGCAATTGTGTAGGATTCAGTAATCATAACTGTATTGTCCATCTGCATGGGTGTCATGAAGTTCACCACTTCTGTCTTAAGAAGCATGACGTTGGCTTTGGAGAAATTTTTTACCGTGGTTTCCTTAATGGGGGGTGGGGGCAGGATGTGGATATCTAGAGTAATTAGCTTATGGTCGGATCGGACTAATGAGGCATTGACAGACCTCTCAACCAATTGAGGACAAATTTCAACAGAATCAGGGACAAGTCACGAAAAAATCAGGAACACTTTTAAAATATTAGTGATATTAACTTGAAACATTGACAGAATCAGAGCATATGAATTAATACACATTTTCTGAAGTAAAAGAAGTCTATAACTCTTAATTATTGTCATTATTCATTAAGTATAATTCACCACCTTTCCTCCAAAAGTCACTAATTTTAGGAGGGATTAAGAGGGACAGAGCCAAAATTTGAGTCAAACTTAGGGACGTCCCTCAAAATCAGGGACAGTTGAGAGGTATGGGCGTTGACTTCAGGTGTGGAACACCAGTCACTCATGTTGGTAATGACTAGATCTAGGATGTTGTTGCCCCTGGTGGGGGTGTGGATAAGTTGACCAGGGCATTGGAGTTTATGAATTCCAGAAAGCATTGAGCAAAGGAGTTGGTACATGAGTAGTTTTCCCAGTTAATGGTGGGGTAGTTGAAATCACCCATTATTAGGGTGTTTGGTTGAACCCTAATATTTCCCAGTACATCAAGAAAAGAGGAGTGGGAATCCTGGGGGATGGTGGGGGATCTGTAGCAAGCTACAATTTGAATTGCAGTTTTACCCAGAGCTAGTAGCATTTCTCCCCGGGCCTCTGCTGAAAACAGGATCTGTGGAACCTAGTCGGACTTTCCCGGTCAACAAATGTTAAATAAATAAATAAATAGTTGCACTTGGATAACCTCGGCTGCATTATGCTGAGCAACTAGCCTGGAGGTGTGGATATCCTTAATGAATATGGACACACCTCCGCCTTTGGTGTTCTGGTCCAGGTCACGTGGCCGAAAAGTGTGGTATGAGTTATAGCCTGATAGTGCAGAGGTGCTTTCTAGAGCCTTGAACCAGGTCTCAGTCACTGCACAGATATCTCCTTGACGTATACTAGTGGAAATAAATTCTAGCGCTTTAAAGGTGAATGTTATGTGTATGTCCTGAGCTTAAAACATGTTTTGCTAGCGCATTATGTTCAGAACCTTTTTTAATATGATATATGTGTTCTCTTATCCTATCTTTAAACTGCCTATTTGTCTTCCCTACATAGAAGGAATGAACTGCTAGATATACTAGATTACACGTTTTACATGTAGCTCTGGCCTGTAATTCCTCTGTAGTTATTTCCTCTAGTATACGTCAAGGAGACATTAGAAATCATGCAGAATATAGAGAGAACAACTGGATAATATTATTGAGAGCTGATAGAGGGAGCGGGTTAAATGAAAGGGCTACAATAAAGCCCTTATTAAATAAACGTAGAAATATCAAATGAATTTTATTAGCCATATCTCCCTTCACTTCTGTTATTTATTTATATAAATTATTTCCTGGATATACTTTAAGCTGCTATATTTATATATGTTTTCATATCAAAGGTATTTATATACATAAGTATATATACATTTTTTACATTTTACATTTTATATATGCATCCATGATTTTTTATATATATTCATTACATGAAGTATATACAAGTTTAGTTATTTATAAGCGTGAAACATTTTAGAAGCTTGAAATACCCTCATGTGCTTATGATAGTCGTAATGTATGGATTGCATATCGTTATTTTTAAAAGTTTTTTTAGAAGTCTGCAATGTTTCTTAGAAGTCTGAAACTTATTTATATTTTAGAGAAGTTATATTGTATGTATTGTACATAGTTATTCAACTATAGTTTTATATTTAACATGCTGACAGATATCTAGACATGAAAAAGCTATATTAGTACCTTGAGTGGTTTATTTAGGACAACATATAAAACTTCTGAAATATACGATTATGAATTTGTTCATTCACTTTTTATATGGTAGTGTCATTTTAAGAAGTAAATGAAGAAACCATTTTGATTGGTTCAAAGTCATTTGAACTTTGTATATATAAATGAAATAATTAGTTTTTAACTGTTTTCTGATCTGAAGAAGCTTATCAGCGAAAGCGCTCATCATTTATACAAATAAAAAGTTTTATCTGGTTTATATATACGAGGACTGCTTGGTTACTTCGCTCTACTACTTCATTTATATGTTATTTGGTTTTATATTGAGAAAGGAGTATTTACTGAGTGGGCTAACAGCAAGCTTTACGTTTTACTGATGATTAAATGCCCATCTGTCATGCTTGTTACACAATTGCTCGACTTTTCTGCAAGTGAAATTTCTTCATCCTCAAAGAATCCTGGGTCCATGTGCCTTGTCTTACTACCTGGATGTTGAAATTTGGGAATATGTTTGAGTAGTTTTGGCAGCCCTATGCTGCTGTGGCAGAAAAGGAAATTCCATATAATTTAAATAGTTTCAATTATGGAGATACCTTTTCCTTACTAGAAATCATTAAAATGTTAATTGCTGTTTTCTTCCCCTATAAAAATATTACAGTCTTCAGTATTAAGACTGGGTGAACCAGCAGTATCAGACTTAGCAGAATCATATACATCCCCTGATCCGAATGTGTCGCTGGAAACCAAATTCAATAAAAAATAAAATGTTCATCTGGTTTATATCTAAAAACATTCCCACTAATGTAATCAAACTCAGCCTCCTTAAACATGTACAATTTAAGAACCTTTTAAGAGGTAGTCCTCTGCTCATACTCAGCATATGATAAAATCAGTTTTATATATTGCATATTTTTAGAATCATTTTGTTTTTTACATTTTTTCATAGAAATTAGTGATCCCTTACCTCAAAACTGAGCAGCTTAATTATTGTTAAGCCCCTGGGAAATATTTTCATAGTTAAATAATATTAAAGTGAGATTTTTTGCTAGAATCAGTTATGTACAGCTCTCATTGGCATCTGTTTCAATGTGTTAATGTCCAAATTTATTTTATTTTATTTTATTTTTATTTTACATTTGTTTACCGGGGAGGTCCGACTGTACAAAGCTGTCCATTTTCAGTAGAGGCCTGGGGAGAAAAGCTCCAGAAACAGTTGCTAACATACTATACATAAGATGTTTACATGAGCATTGTGGTTTACACATACAATTATAAAATATAGCAGATAATAACATATGATTGCATAAGGTATTTACATAAGCATAGTGATTTAGACATACAATTAAAAGTATAGCAGGCAGTAACATATGATTGTTGTTCATTCAGTATGTTTAGTAGAGATAATCATGAAGATGTAATGAAGATAAGAGAAGAAAGGAAAAGCTAAAAATACTAGCCAGTTTGTCAAAGGAGGAGAATATAGACAAGTTCATATGAGGTTCATTGACATTTTAAGGGAAAGCTTTTCAACTTAGTCTACGGGAGAGTTTTGAAGAAGAAATTGAAAAGATTAGTGTCCACAGATACTTCAGAAACTGCTGTACTTGCAAAAATGGGATTTACTAAATCTAATACAAAACTTTTTCTTAAGGATAATGTCTGTATTATCAGACATCAGAAAACTATGTGTGCCACTTATATTAATCACCCCACCTTCCAAATGACAGCCAACAAAACAGAATTAGTCCAAATAAATAGAAGTAACCCAAAGAATCAACAAGTCCAAGATATTAATCAAAAACGCCAAGCATGCAGACAATAAATAAATGCATTGAATTTATTGGAACACAAGATAAGCTCTCTAGTTAATCATATTCTTCTACATGTTAAGGGTAAACAGAAAAAGAATGGAGTACAAAGACAGCTACACCTTTACATAAAAATGTTAATTAAAACACATGATCCAGTCAAACAATGCAATCAGTAAACAGTTGTAAAATACTTAATTTACAGACAGATCTGGATTTCAGGCCACAGAGCTTAGAGTTTATGACTTGTCTTGTTTCCTTCAAGTTTCTGTACTAGCAGGAAGATGTGTGTAATACAGTGAAGGAAGTTGCAGAATGATCCTACAAGATACATGTTAGCCCCTTCTCCTGACCGAGTAGCAGTTAGGGCACACCAGACTTGCAATGCTTCTCACTTCTGGTCCATCCTCAAGATATTTCATTTTCTATCAGAAACCAAATGATAACATGTATATGTATTTTGTTTAATTACTCCTTAAATGCCTTTGCAAGGGCATTAGGTAAATTAGAATTCTAGTGAGAAAAATCCATCACCCTGCAGTGTCAGCATATAGCAACTTGCCTGCAAAGATGCAAAAGTCCCATGCTTAGATTGCACTATTCTCAGCAGCCTTCAGTTCCATCTATATTGTGTCCAAAATGCAAGACTTAATAATAAAGCCCCACTTCCCCAACACACATAACCTTTCATTGAAAGATGTGCTGAACTTTTCAGAAATGGGAAGTGCTTATGCAAGCACTAATTAACATAAGATGCAACACTTTGCTCATGTGTAGTAACCCTAACCCTAACTCCAGCCCTACACATTACATTCAAAATCACCATTTCCCTAACCGTAGCACTAAACAAGACACATGCACAAGCACTTAACACATAGGTTCATAGCTAAGTACTAAGCTAGCTGCCCTTTGCAAGCCATATTAAACATAGTCAGTTTCCCTTTTTGCACTTGAATTAACCTATCCCATTTGATTAGAGATTGGCCTTACCCATCCCATAGTCGATAGTTATATATTACCCCTAAGAAAAATAACTGGGATCATATTGGAGATAATTTAAGGAGACCTATACATAGGATAAAGCATTTAGGAGCTGCCTTTGTCTATTAGTAGTACAGAGGGCAGTCCTGGGGTAAATGTTCTGTTTCCCATCCATAGATCCATGTTCCGTTTCCCATCCATAGATCCATGTTCCACTTGAATATAGACAGGAATGAATTTTGTTTGATGTGTATGGTTAGTCTTGCAATATACTTGTTCCTCCAAACTATTCTGTTGATGTTACAGAAAAAGTTTAGATCCCTAGACTGAGTATTCTTATAATGTTTGACATACTGATGTGCAGTAGATCTATCAGTGTTGGGTCAAAGAAGGCCTTCTATTCCAGACAAAGGTCACCTCTTAGCAATCTGTAGTATACCGAGTTCAGTGACAAGGCTTTGAGTCAGTCCCTGTAGGACATGTTTAGGCCTTGTATCCTCTTACTAAGATACCTCTGTGGGCATTCCAATTACCCATGCACCAGTACCCCAATATATTAGGACATCTATCCCCTCCCCAATTATTAACCTAACCTCAACACCTATACACAATGGCACTTCTTACATCTGAAACTGGTCATTTGCTTTTCTGCAGCTTAGCTTAAATTTATCTTCATCATCTTTTTTTCTTTCAAACAAGAAACATCTTTAATAAATTATCATTTGTGAAATAAGCTATGTTACATCTACATAAATGACAATATACCATAGCGACACAATCTCAGTTGCAAACATTATACATTCCAAACCGTGCGACACAACTGTAGCTACAAACATTACACATCACTTTTAACACATCCAGTCATTGTTAGTCAGCCATTACATAGCTCATTCAAATCCTGCCTTCTTTTAAACCTCATTCCTCCGCTGCATGTATTGATCCCAGAGTTCCTATTTTTCCTATGTAATTTGCTTCTACCCTTTTTTAAAGATCCCGGTCCCAGTTATTTTAACTATGTTACTATCTTCACTACTTCTAATAAAGTTGGTTTAGACTTGGATTTCCATTTTCTAGTAATTGCTTTTCTTGTCAGCCATCATAATAGACTCGGCAAGGCCTTACAATGTCTAGGCAATTCCAGGTTGGTATCATAGCTCAAAAAAATCATTCTCCTAGTCACTCCAACTTGCTTACCCAGCATCCTCTACAGAGCAGTCTGCAGGGAATCTTTAAAGTCTGCCAATCATTACACTCCAGAAAATATGTTCCCAGTTACCTCTTTCTGCCACATCACACCTCCAACATTTGCTGTCTACCTGTGGAAAAATTCTTTAAAGTCTGCTTGGGGTATAAAAGTACCCGTGTAAGCACTTCCAGGCAAAGATCCAAAATCAAATGGAAACAGTTGATCTGCTGTGGCGACCCCTGACGGGAGCAGCCGAAAGAAGAAGATTTGGGAGACATACGTATATCCCTCATTGTTTTCTCTTATGTCATCCTAGGTTATAGCATCTAATATGCCAAATCATTACATATAATCTAAGAAAGTTATTAAGATTTATACAGTCCATAAATGGATGTCTTTACACATGTTCGTGGTTCATAGCTTGAGTAAATAATTCTTAATGCATTTATCAAGAAGTCAGCACCAGTCATATAAACAACCATATAACCCTGATTTTTTTTTTTTTTTGTAAAATGAACTTTAAAATATTGAAAGCTCTTCAGTAGTTGGTATGCAACCTGCAGTTAATTTCCTAATTTGTTTTCTGTTTAGGGTGGATGAAGCCACTGCAAAAGCTCTAGAAGCTGAAAGAAAACTTCAGGAAGAAAGACGCAGAAATGTGGTTCTGGAACAGCAAATCGAGAAATCAAAATTAGATTTTGGGAAAACTCTACCTGTAAACAGGCCTGTTGGCAAAAACAAATCAGGTAAGATATAGGACTGTAGTTTAAATGGCTATGGTCAGGCCATACCGAACTTACCATTTCACTAGTTACATATTTTCATTATAGGTTTCAGTTTAACACCTGTCTAATTCACTTTGAAAATATTCACTTAAATTAGGTGCACCATTATTATTCAAAGATACAGAGACGATCTGCAAAACAGTTTGCACAAAGAGTGAGATTCTTTCCATTGTTCATAAACTACAGCCAAGCATTTGCATTTCAGTTATGTTGAATGCAGCTTGTCAGAAAGCGAAATGCAGATGATGAAATATAGCATGCATATCTAGTCAGTCTTAATACAGTTCTGAAACAAACCAGTGATACTACATGCCATTAAAAGGTAAAAGTACACACTGATGGGGAAAGCTAGAACACAATATATTACTGAAGAAATTATGTTCACATTTGGAAATAATGTGAAAATCCAGAGAAATTGTTGGCTACAGCAGAAAGGATGCCAAAATCACAATCACAGATAGTGAAGTGACAGATACCCTGGCATTACCCACACCTGCCACTCTATTAGTTCTGGCACAGCAGGAGGCAAATTTTTCTGACTGAACAGAGAACTGGTGCATGCTGTGGGTCAAATATGTGCTCCCCACATGATGGCTCACAACCAGAAAGAGATTTCCCTACCCCTAAATCTGCCTGTCATTGAGCATAGTGGCATCTTGTGCATTCTAGAGCCATGAAGGAGATAATGCTGGAGATTCCCAGAATGCCTCCTCCAGCATACTAGAAAAATTATTAAGTGCCATATACCTTAGGGTGGTGAACCATCATATAAGGTTTCCTGGAGCACCTTCCAAACCATATGGGGCCATGTTAGCTTTTTATAGTCATTTCCACTAAGTCCTGTGAGCCATTAGTTGTACACATGTTATCATCAAAGAGACAATTGGTGTGGAATCTAATACATAAATGAATATGCACAATGGCACTCCATCAACTTCCATGTGATGTGTAGTGCTTTTAACATAATAGACGGCATCTGTTTCTGATACCCAAACGGTACAGATGGTGCACACACAGGAAATACCGTGGATGACTATAATCCATACAGCCTTGTAGTGGATAAATGAAGAATCACAACTAGTAGTGCAAACTGTAACCATGCACACTGCCATGTCACTCAGAATGTTTGTGATGAATGGTGACAGAAATTTCAGTGCATCCTTATAAAATCTTTAAGTTTAGTAAAATTACTTCAGTTTGTTGGCGATGTAGTAAAGATGTAAAAGCTGATTGGACACACATGCTTATGGATTGTGAAAAATTAAATGTATATTGGGAAGGGATGAGTATGTTTTTAAGGGATTATGTTCTGATACTTGTTCTTTAGCTAGATCAATAATACCAATGAATCTTTATTTGTAAAAGCCAAACAAAAATGTTCTGGAATTTCCTGTTAGTAGCCAGAAGAGTTATTACAAAAAAATGAAAATCAAATTCAGTTCCTACATTCAAATAATTTGTTTTAAATTTAACAGCAGTACTATATAAAACTGAAAAAGAAGTGATCAGAAAGATCTATAAAAATGTTGTTGAAATACCAAGACTTTTACTGTGTTAATTGTATAAGATTACCTTGATTATTCAATGTATTCCTAGCATTGCATAACAGATGTGATATTAAATTTCTTCCTTTATGTGTGTATATTATAAATATGATAAATTAATAAAAAAATTCTTAAAAAAGAAATTACAGTGCAGGAGTTTAGGTGGGAATAAAACTGGTGCTATAATTAGCCATTTGAGCTTTGGGGTCCTCATGTTGTGGGAAAGTTTGAGTCCCTAGTAAGGGAGGGCACTAATTGGTTGAAAGAGCTGGCACTGATAATGTCTAGAAATCATTGTGCATATTTCCTATTTGTGGTATATGTTACTTATGGATGGATAGTTGAAATTGCCCAAAATAATTGTGTTAGGTTTAGTAGTTAGGGGTTCTAATTTTTTGAGGTATTTTTCATGGGTTACAGGCATCATGGAGGGAGTTCTGTAACAGCTATGATATGGAAGGTGGATGTGCTTGTAATAGTTGTAAGTCATTATCATGCTGGATTTTGAATAAAAACAGACAGTCCTCCACCAGAGCCATAACCACCCTATGTAGAGAGTCTAAACAAGCGATTGGTATTAAAACCATGTTGAAACCACATTTCTGCACTTTAAGCAGATGTCTATATTTTGAAAAGTTAAGTAGACATCAAGAGTGAGCAACTTTTTCTTTAAGCTTCTAGTATTGCACAGTGCCATGTTGTTTAACATGGCTTAAATATTTTGTTGGAAAACTGATCAGTTTAAGTATGTAGGAAATAGCCATAGCTATAGATATTCACAACTATGGAAACTATACTTCAGAGCTCCAAATGTAGTACATGGCAGGGGTCAAACTTACTTTATCCTTTGAGTAGAAAAGTAGCAATGATAAAAATGTCTATATCCCTTAAGATTTTTTGGTATCTAAATACAACTACTAAACAATTCTCTGCATCTTTATGAGGCAAATGAGACACCATCTACAGGAACTACATTTGGGCCCCATTAAGACTAAGAGTGGTGGATCCACTGCATTAATTTAACATATACATGGATGTGTTTTGCTTCCTCTGTCTGCTGACCTTCTCTTTGGTTGCTAAGCTGGTAGATCTTGCAGTCTAGAGGGGCCCTGCATATTCTGCAGTTTGGAAGGATCTTAAAGTGACTTTGTTTTTGCAGCAGATCTAGATCACTAATTTTCCTAGTATGCAACATCATACACAATAGCCACAGAAAAAGTTAACCACTCACTCTTAAACTAACATTTCATTTGGTGCTGTAAATCTTAACTGTCTACCAAAACCAGATCTTATTATCATATACCTGATTCATATTTTTAAGAAATTTTGCCGTGCAGTAGACAACCCCCTTTTAAACTGAGCATTAGGAGAGGTCTCTCTTGATAGGTGTTAATTATAACAGAGGTTTCCAGAAACTAAAAGGGCCATTCCTTTAATGCCTCTAATATTCAATAGCCTAGAATCAGGCCAACTCTTGAGTGGCAACTTGCCTCCAAAGGAGAGATCATGCCATATTTATTTCCAAGTGGGAATTTATCCATCTGATGTTGTAAATCTTTGTTCATTAATTACTAATTGGACCTCGGTTCCATCCTCAGAACCAATACGGCAGTTTCCAAGCTCACGCCAGCCAAAAACTCTCAGCTAAGACCTACCCATAATGCCCCTCTCCTAATTACTCCAGATCTCATTTGCCACATTCCTAGTCAGACATGCTAGCCATCTCACTCAAAGCTAAGTAGAAAATTGTTATTTTTAAGACAGTTTCTCTTCAAAATTGTTTATTTTTAGTCAAGTTAGCCTTTTCTCATTGTTGCCTATAACCTAATCCTATTCCCTACCCTTTACCTTGGTAATTTAATTTCACCACTGTTGGTACTGTCCCTCTCTCCTGCCTTTGACAGGCCCTTCCTTACCACTTGTGGTATTTTCTAAATACCATCATTGGCATTCTCTCCCATTTTCTCTCCCTTAATTTGTTTTTTTCTATAGGATAACCTTGTTGCCTTACTATGTCAGACAAAGCTAAGTTGGGGTTTAAACAGTGTGACAAGTGTGGGCGTTAGATGCCTAACTCGGATACACATGCTCGTTGTGTCTACTGTTTGGGCATGGATCATATTAAAGATGACTGTGACATTTTTGGTAGTTTTAGTAATTGTACACTAGCAGAACATAAAAATAAACTTATTTTAAAAGGTTTACTCAAAACACCTTATTCAGAGGCTGTATCTGTGTTGGAAGTCTCACCCCCTCCAAAGACCAAAAAACATAAGGAAAAACGGAGTCACTTGGCTCCTGCATCTCCGTCAGTTATGGAACCGAGTCAGCTCCATTCTTCGCCGGCGCTCTCAGCTCAGACCTCTTCGGCACCAGGCTCTGTGTCCTCTCCCTCAGTGCCGTCCATGATATTCACCCCTATTTTGGTTCCAACCTTGGCACCATTGACTTCGGTGCTGTCCTTAGATCCAACATTGACTCTGATGACTGTACCTGCTTTGGCACCATCCCCGGCTACTGTGTCGACAGTTTCTTCTGTTCCATCAGCTCCAAAACTCGAATACCTGCCAAGGACAAGATGCTGTCCAACTTACGACCCTTTTTTGGGCAGAGGTTTAGACCCTTTCTAGAAAGACCTGATTCTCCTTCAGCAGCCTCCTTTAGATCTACTAGGAGTTTTTCTGAATTAGATCTAGTACTGGTTGTGGACCAGCTTCTGGCAGCTAGGGGATTGTCCATTCCAGCTAGACCTTCTGACTCTCTTGGTTCAGAATCTTTTACTACATCTTCCTCTGTTTATCCTCATAGGTTGGTACTAGGCTATCGGCCCTAGGGTCTATACAAGCCTAACCATAACAATTCCCTGGCTATTTCTTCCCACACTATTTACTTTCCTGGACCCCTGTCTAGCAAGGCGACTGACATGATCCCTGGGGTGAATTTCCTTTCTCCCATCCAATCATCAAGGTTCATTTTGAAGAGGGCCAAAGAGGCACTCTGCTGGACATGTATGGGCAGTCTATTCCAGAGTCTGGGGAGTCTCTGTGTCAGGAAGCTATCCCTCCAGCATGTTTTGTTTATTGTGCTGACAAGGTTTAGATCCCTGGAGCCTGTGACTCTGAGGGATTGGGATTTCTTTAAGTGTAGCATGTCCAGCAGCTCTGGGTTTGACATGGCCTTGTATGTTAAGCAGAAATCGCCTCGGAGTAGACAATATGCGACAGAGTATAGCTGGAGTTTTTTAAGGCAGTCAGTATAGGGTATCTGCTTTAGGCCTGTGATTCTTTTAGTGAGGTATTTCTGCGGCCATTCCAGTTATTGCAGATGTCTTGAGAGGTACATACCAAATGGGGCATTGTATTCTATAATGGGTCTAATGAGGGATGAAAAGCCCTTAGTGATGAGGTGTGCCACATAGAAGGATTTCCTGACTGTTGTGACAATGTGGTTATTGAAGGTGAGACCACTGTCCACCTGTGTCCCTAAGTCTCTTATCACACTTTCGGTGTTTAGTGTACTGCCACCTATGTGGTAGTTCATGGGTACATGTTTTTTCCCAAAGGGAATAACTATACATTTCTTGGCATTGAGCTTGAGCCATGGCTCTGGCACCAAGCAACTGTTTCTGTAAGGCCCTTTTGTAGAGTATCCACATAATTTGGGGATTCAATAATGGCTCCCAGTTTGCAGTCATCTGAGAACTTTGTTAGCCAGAGTCCCTTAGTGTTGGCCTGTACTTCAGAGAAGTAGATACCATACAAGAGCGGTCTCAGGACTGAACCCTGAGGTACTCCACTTGTCACTTGTCTGGAGCTGGATTTGGAGTCAGCTACTTTTACAGTGTGGATTCTGTCAGTAAGCCAGTTGTCAACCCATTGAGTGACATAGGGATTAATGCCCAGCTTAGTAAGTTTATCCATGATTCCAGAGTGGGGGATGGTGTCAAAGGCCTTGCCAAGGTCCAGATAGGCTGTGTGGACTGCCTTACCCTCATCCACAGCTCTGGAGACTGATTAGAAGAAGTCAATCAGATTCAGGAGACAAGATCGGCCCTTCATGAACCCAAACTGGGTAGGATCCAGTGTTTTAAGGCTCCTCCGACCTCTACCCAGATCCTGGAAATCTCGGTACCAATGTCCACTCTGGTGCATAGTGTCTCTGTTCCAACAGCAGTGTTTCTCCTGTCAGCACTGACCACTCTTGCTGCATCAGCTCCGGTGGAGCCGATGCTCTCTCAGAGCAGTGCTTGGACCGTCCATACCTTGGTACCTAGCCCGGTGCCTATTTTCTCACTGGTACCATCTATGTCCATGGCTCAGATGGCTTCCAATTCCCTCAGAGCTCCTCACCTGGAGGTGGGCTCCTCAGAGTGGGGTGTGACCCCAGTTCCGGGGTTGTCCCTCCCGGTTCCGGGCTCCCATCCCTCCTCGGGTGGGCCTACTGTCCAGATGATGGAGAGGGTCCTTCACTCTGAAGGCTCGCAGTCAGCACCAATGACATCAGTACCAGAACCCCCCCAGCATGCACCTCTCCCAACCTTCTATTTCAGGACCCGGCAGGGGAGTCACAAGAACCCCCTTTGAAGGGAACTCCTTCTTTGGAGTCCTCTTCAGAAGATCCCACTGGGGAGCCACCCCGGAAGAAATGGTGCAAGAGGAAGCACCTTGATTTCCCGGAGGAATCTATCACCAAAGACACTGACTGTGATGAGGTGGAAGGGTCCCCACAGTCTCCCCCAGATGACTTATCATTCGGAGACATTCTCGAAATCCTCAAGCAGCGGGGAGACTGGAAGTCCTCTAACCCTTCTTCTGAGGAATATGTGTTCTTGCAGGCCTTCCGTGCCCAGCCATCTACTTCCTGGGTGACCCCACCAGCAAATGACCTTGTTAAACTCATTGTGCAGTGTACCTGGAAGGCCCCAAACAACAGAGAACCTGTCCCCCATAGGCCAGACAAAATTTTATCTACACCTGAAGACCAGCCCCACTGGTACAAGCAGTTGACAGTTGAGACTATGGTGGCAGCAGCCACCAAGAGGGAACTGGCAGCAGATAGTTCCACTGTATATCCTCCAAACAGGGAATCCCAGACCATGGACAGACTAGAGAAGCGGAACTATGCTTCAGCGACTTTCGCCATTTGGTCGCTGAACTATCTGGCACTCTTTACTCGCCTTCAAAGAGACCTAATCTCTGAATTGTCTTCCCCTTTGGTGGGGGTACTGCCTGATGAGTTGCATGATAATGTTGCCTTGCAGCTAGCTACCCTTGAATCCATCTCAAACTCCTTGATGTGTTGATATCTCACACCACCGAGGGGGCAGCTCGAGCTGCCACATCAGGCATTGTCATGAGACGTAATGCTTGGATGCGGTTGTGTGACTTCGCAGACCCCTTTACATCTTTCTTCATCAATGCACCTGTTGACGAATCTGCACTTTTTGAACCCAATGTAAGAGACAGACTTGCACATAGTCAGAAAGATGGAAATACCTTGTCTGCTGTGAGCATTTGCTTTTCCAACCCCCAGAGGTCCTATTCCAGGAACCAGAAGGGAAGAAAAATGTGGTTCAAGAAATCCCAAGGATCTTTTCGTGACACTCATGGTGAACAACCCCCCATGGGGCAGAGGGGGCAACTCATATGGAAGATACCCCTTTCAGGGTAGAAGGGGTCCACGTAATCAGGGCGCTAGATATTCTTTCTCTGGCAGACCCTACCAGCACTCCTGAACAGTGGCCCAATTGCTTTCCTCTGGAAGCAGTCGTAGGTCATTTTTCTCTGCACCTACCAGTCTGGCATCTTATTACTACTGATGTTTGGGTGCAGAGAATAATATCCAGAGGCTACCAAATACCATTCAATTTAACTCCCAGACCCATCAAAAGAATCCCCGATGTACCACCCAATCAGAGGGAATTTGCAGCCTTAGAAATAGAAAAGCTGCTAAGAAAAAGAGTCATCCAGCCAGTCCCACCAGACCAGACAGGATCCAGGTTTTACTCAAGGTTCTTTTTAGTGCCAAAAATACAGGGGCCTGGAGACCAATCCTGGATCTCAGCCTATTGAACAAATTTATCAAACCTCAAAAATTCTGGATGGTCACGGTACAGTCCATTCTTCCCTTCCTAGGGAGGGGCAACTGAATGTGCTCTATAGACCTCCAGGATGCGTACTACCACATAAAGATGGATCACCACTCCCAGAGGTTTCTCCGCTTCCGGCTGGGAGCCAACACTACCAGTTCAGGGCACTGCCATTTGGTCTCTCGACAGCTCCCGGAGTGTTCACCAAATGTATGGCAGTTGTGGTAGCTCATCTTCGAATATAAGGATTCCAGGTGTTTCCCTATCTAGACAACTGGCTCTTTACCACTCCGACTAGGAATTTCCTAGTCCGCAGCCTCTCTTACACTCAAGGTCTCGCTCTCCACTTGGAGATTACAATCAACAAAGACAAATCTCAAATGTCCCCAACAAAGACACTGGAATTTATTGGCGCGGTCTTTGACACAACATCTGGTCAAGCTCCCCCCCCCATGGGCTTTCGAAAATAAGACACCAGATCCAAAACCTTCCTCAGACCTATGTATCAGCACGTCTTGTACTGCAACTCTTAGGCTCCATCATTAGTACCACTGGAGAGACTGCACATGAGAATTCTGCAGTGGCTCCTTTCCACACAATGTTCACCCACTTGACCACATGATACTTCTTACAAACCATTGCAAGGAAGAAATGCTATGGTGGATGAAGCCACAAATTAATCTTTGGTGTCGACCATTCTGTCTTTCCCAGCCCACAGCCACTGTGACCATGGACACTTCCCTGTTGGGGCGGGCATTTCCAGGGAAAAGACTAACCAAGGCACCTGGTCCCCCATGGAGGCCAATTTGCACATAAATGTCCTGGAACTGAGGGCAGTTCACTTAGCGTTACAAGCGTTCCATGCATCCCTACCCTCTGGGACCATTGCAATTCAGTCAGACAACACGTCAGTCATCTGATATATCAACAAGCAAGGTGGAACCAGGTCTTACCCCCTGTGTTAGGAAGCCATGAGGATTTGGCACTGGGTGATAGCTTCCAACCGCTTTCTTATAGCAATGCACATTCCCAGGAGTTCCAACCTTATTGAGGACAATCTGAGCAGGAACATCCTGATGCCTCACGAGTGATCCCTCAACCATTTAACAGCAGATCGGATCTTCCAACACTGGGGCAAGCCTTGCTTCCCCCCTTAACTACAAATGCAGAAGCTATTTTGCCCTGATTCCCCCTCAGGGGGAACCACTGAGGGATGCTTTAATGTACGATTGGCCCCCAGATCTTCTGTATGCCTTTCCCCCATTGCCCCTTATCCCAAAATTTCTCCAGAAAGCTCAGAGGTTGAGAAGCAAAGTGATCCTCATTGCCCCCTGTTGGCCCCTTCAAGTCTGGTTCCTGTTTCTATGGCCTCATCTGATTCACAGCCCGTGGATCCTGGATCATTCCCAGGACCTGTTATCTCATCCTCAGGGACTGATTCATCCAAACCTGCACAGTCTCAAGCTCACAGCTTGGTTCCTCCATTTCCAATGATTGCCAGGCTGCCTGACATCCCATCTCCTGTTCATGAGATTCTTCTGGCTTCACACAAACCTTCCACCAGGAAAGTTTATTCTAGTAAATGGACTAGGTTCTCTATTTGGGCCAAAGACCAGAACTTAGATCCTTTCTCTACCCCTATTCAAAAGACCCTACAATACCTGACTACTCTTTTACATGCAGGAGCCTCAGCTTCAACGATCACTGTACATTTAGCAGCTATTGCCAATTTTCATAATGGCCTTGATAATTCTTCACTTATGTCACACCACCTATCCAAGACCCTTTTCAAAGGAGTATTACATGTTAAACCTCCGATCAAACCTCCCTTAGAACCCTGGGGCTTGACTTTGATACTTCAGTCTCTCACAGGTCCTCCTTTCGAGTCCTTTGATTCATGTGATTTAAAATTTTTGTCATGGAAAACCTTACTTCTAGTAGCACTTACCTCAGTGAGAATATCTGAGCTGCAGGCCTTGAGTGTCAAGAGACCTTACTTGATCTTCCACACAGATAGGGTGTCCCTTCGTACTGACCCTTCTTTCTTGCCCAAGGTAATTTCTGTTTTTTTCATTAACCAATCTATTGACTTGCCGTTTTTTTTTCCCTCAGCATTTTAATAGAGGGGAGTACTTTTTGCACACCCTTGATGTGCACTGGCAGCTTTGTTGTTATTTGGACAGGATTAAATCTTTCAGGAAAACATATGAATTGTTTGTGGCCTTTGCAGGACCCAGATTGGGTAAACCTGTTTCCAAAGTGACTTTATCCTCCTGGCTTAGAAATGTCATTACCTTTATCTACCAACAGAATAAGCTATCCTTGCCTTCCAGAATAAAGGCTCATTCTACCAGATCTATGGCTACTTCTGTAGCATTTCATTCCAGAGCCTCTATGGATTATATCTGCACAGCAGCCACTTGGGCAAGACCTCATACCTTTATCTCTCATTAAAAATTGAATTTGGCCTCCAGGGGACAAGCATCTTTTGGTTCTATGGTGCTCAGGAATATCCTTCCTTAGGGCCAAATAGGACTCAAGTAGCTTGGGGACTCGGTCCTATTAGTAATTAATGAACAAAGATTTACAACATAAGATAAAGAAGTTATGTCTTACCATAACATTCCATCTGTGTAGTAGACATACCTCTCAAGTGTACCTCATTATGAGGAACGTACCTCATTTGGGGTCTTAAAAAGTTCATGTTCCTCGAAGTTCCACACTGAAAGAGTCTGTCACACATTCAGTGTTAGGAATTTTTTTTAAGTGAAATCCATGGTAAATAGAAATTAATCATATCTTCTTTATAAGTAAAGTCAGCATATTTTAACCATCCTATGACCTTCCTAGTTGAAGTTGTTGGTAAGCCATTAGTATGTGTTCCACATTTTGTCCATTTGTTCCACATTATAAAGGCAAGTATTCCTCATTTTGGTAATGGAAGGTTGAGAGCTATGGTATTAGATCTTTGTTCATTCATTCCTTCCCGCCTTCCTTCCCCCTGCCTGGACTCCTGGTGGACTTTAGGTATTCCTGGTTAGGGTACTTGCACAGACAGAGCCTTCTACTATTTTTTCTATTACTATGTCTATTATCTAGGGTCGGGCAAACTCTATCTAGAGTAATTAGGACAGGGGCATTATGTAGGTCTTAGCTGAGAGTTTTTGGTTGGCATGAGCTTGGAAATGGCCGTATCGTTTCTGAGGATGGAACCAAGGTCCAATTAGTAATGAATAAACAAAGATCTGCAACACAGATGAAATGTTATGGTAAGAAATAACTTATTTTTTATCTAGGAAGAATTCTTTGGGACATCTGAAGACAGCTCAGCATCATTCTCCCTTCCATTTCAGATGTTTAATGCATTGAAATGCAGTACTGCCTTTCACAAACTCAGCAGGTCACTCCATTTTACAAGTTGATTATCAATCTGAGTTCACCATGGTAAAGTGCTAATGAAGACCAGAGAGATAGATGTGTAAATGTGTGAAACAATGTGATCTGCATTAGTTGTACAAGGGATGGAAAAAGCCAAAGAGGCTATGTGCAGCATTGTCAAATGTTAAGGTAATGGTGTACATAGTTCAGAACTAGTTTTTGTAAGTAGTTGTATAACAGAAAATGGAAAAAAGTGATCATGTGTACAAATTGTAAGCTACTGCCTGAAAAAAATGAGACAGTGTCCAAGATATATGACTTTTTGATTGCCTAAAACACTTGGAGCACCATGCCTAGTTGGTTTCTTCTTTTAAAAGATACAGCGACCCAGACAATCATCTTTCAAAGCTCATCCATCTGGTCTTGCCGTCTCTCATTCAAACAGAAAATCCATGATACTTACAAGTTTCTTGGGGGCCAGAATCTATAGTCTGTGGTGCCACAATTCAACCACATTTTGGTCCCTGAGTACAGATGACGTTAGAAGATCATGAATAGTCCAGAAAGAAAGACTGTTCGCCAGGGATAGTAATGTTTTTTTTTTTTTTTTTTGCACAGTCTCATTTAAGTATACAGTAGTTTCCCCTGGGCATATTAATCTTGAAAAATGCCAACAAAGGTCATAGACAATCTAGGAGGTACTCTACAACAGTTCCACTTTAGCATTTATGTCAAGTGGAGGAATATGTGACACGACAAACCCCTATCTCATCAGTTGGGCAAATTTCACACTAAAGCCATATTTCACACTTGGATGCTGTGTATGAACGCATCTGCTGTGTGCTTGGATATTTACTTCTGGAACATTTGTGTAAGTTTGCATACACCTTCTCCAAATGCATATTGTATTTCAGAATATTTAGAATGAATTAGAGAAGTGTTGTTGTTATTTCCAGCCCTTTTTTGGCTCACATTTTCTCATTTTGTTTTTGTCTAACCATTTTAGCAACTTTGCTTCAGTTAAGCTCCAGTATGTCAGGGTTCTGCATTAATAAATAT
Organism: Protopterus annectens; assembly: GCF_019279795.1. Lineage (NCBI taxonomy): Eukaryota > Metazoa > Chordata > Ceratodontiformes > Protopteridae > Protopterus > Protopterus annectens. The sequence goes on from NC_056731.1 coordinate 1,959,381,043, forward strand.
ATATTTTTTAATTTTACTGACCTGATTTTCTCAATTAATTTGTGCAGTTAAGAAAAAAACAGCTTGATCTGTATTGTAGTTTTGTTATCAGCCTGCTATAAGTACAATATTATACTCTATTATTTATTTTTCCTTTGTAGGTCAGACACTCAACAGTTCTAGGCATAACCTAAATCTCACAGAAAACAGAACTTCATCTCCAGTAGAGGTAGAAGAACTAAATACAAGGTAAAGTCATCTTTCTTATCTAAAAGAATGTATGAAAACACTGATAGATGAAAGGGAGTGTTATGGACTGTGTATATTTGCACACATAAAGCTGTATTATATTGGTGAAATATTATGGCAGTAACCTGCTGTTGTGTGAAAGATAGGCCTCTTCCATACTTACTATTAAAGGTCCTCTTATATGGTAATCAGGTATATACAGTAATACAGATTTTGTCTGGATGCAGCCTCTTTGAATATAGTTCTCTTTTGGGGCTGAGCAAGAAAGTTATCCACAAATATGGGAAAAGGTGAGCTGTAATGTAATTTCAGACTTAAATTATGTACCTGAAGGCTCTGTATACTATAGAAAATTATCAACACACTAATCATAAATTCAGTGTGTATGTTCTTAAAATGGATTTATACAAATTTAACTCTTGAGATTCTTTCTTAAAGTGAATTTCTTGAAATCCATTTCAAGGTAACATAAACATATTTTTTACTGGGCAACCCAGTCATAAGCCTTTGTGTTAGCATCTCAGTTCATATACTATACTAAGTGACGTGTATTAATGTGTCTATTTTTCATAAAATTGACAGTACAGTTTGATTATAATTTCATATTCACTTGGAAACACCATAAGCAGGTGTTATAAAAGTGAGTATTTTAACATTTTTAAACTAAATAACTAAAAGATTTAAGTAAATTCATGAATTTTGCAAATATTCACTTCTAATTATGTTGCAACATTGTTTATAGTTTACTACTGGTGATTCCTTGGTTCTTAAGCCGTTTGTAGCACTTAGTGTAACCGCAGTGCTTTGCAAGATATTTTACCAGTTTTTCACCATGTATGACAATTTTTCTGATGTTTCTCCATGAACATTATTAGGATTCTAATGTTATTATGGCCCTATTAATGAGACTTTTATTTTCTTATTTGTACAATTCTAGTTTATTTCATGGCAAATATTCCTTTTGTATATTTTTCTTTTCACATTTTACAAAAAAATGTAATGATTAAAGTTCTACTCTGTTTTATACTCCCATTTGTAGCAGACGTTAAGTATGACTTTTCCATATCTCATATACTTTGCTTTCTATTAATAATTTGGGGCTCAGTTTTTGTTCTGCTGTCCCTTTCTACCTCTTGGATGTTCCCTGTGTGTTTACAGTGAAACCGAATAGAAAGTTATGGTTGACTGTTTCACTTTCTATGTAGAATACATTGTAGCAACAGCTGGACCATATACTTGAGATAGTGATGTGGTGTATTAACAATGTTATGATAATCTTAGATTGTGCAATAACTTCCAGTTTTTTGTGTAATTTGATAACAGCAATGTCATTTTATAATGCTTAACTTCTTCATGTGGTTGTTAATCAGTTTTGTTAACCCATACACTGCAGCAGAATAAAAAAAGAAGGAAGCACGAGGTATAGTATTTCAATAAATAGTCTGAAATAAATTATTTCAGAGACTTAACACTTTAACATGACTTCCATTTATCTGCTACAAATTTACCATTACCTTGTACTAATGGTAAAAATGCAGCCTTACAGAACACTACACATTTTTTTGTTCTTGTCAATATACTAACACAAACAAAATTCTTTACTTGATCAAAGATCATCATACAAATCACTTATTATATATCTTTGATATGAAATTAATTTTTTTTAGTTTTGTTTAAGGTATCTCTTCTCTATCTCTTACATTCTTGCAAGCTTGTCAGTCAGTCTGACTTTTGAGTACCAATGGCTAGAATGTCATCATTAGCGATATTATTTATTTATTTATTTATTTTACATTTGTTGACTGGGTTAGTCCAGCTGGATCAGAGCCCTTTTTCAGTGGAGACCTGGGAGAAAAGTTCCACAAAGGCAATACAACTTGATTATCTAACTAAAGTAACATAGTACATAGTTCTGTAGATAATAGTCTAGACAGTATATGCATAGTTAAGACAATATGACTGTTCTTTTCAGGACTAGTGTGCAGTAAAAATAATGTTGGAGGTTTAACTCCAGAAGACATTAGTGTAGCAGACTTAGGTGCATTCATTTTGTAACTGAGCCAGATATATGGTTACTATTGGCAAAAAGATCTTCGATGAAATCTAAAAGCAGAACTGATGCATGGCTCTTTTATATAGATGCCAAATGTAGAGTTTAACAGCCATTTCTCTATCCTGTTCTGGCCTGCTGCATTATTCTTGGTTCCCATTAATGTTGCTTATATGACTTCTTTTCAGACTAGTTATGAACCACCTGACAGAATATATTTTTACTAAGATGTCACTGCATCAGAAGTAAAACCCATACATATTTTACCACACCAAGCAATATTTTGTGAGTACAAATCTGACATCATATGAAGCTCCATGTACTGATGAGAACATTTTGCTGGTGCCAACTTTAGCAGTGAATGTGCTGAAATCCTAAAAGGTAGAATGCCATTTATATATGTATTTTGTTGCTGTGTGTCCTGGTGTAATTACCTGAAAGTCTTGCAATAAAGTCTCAAATGGAGGCTGACTTGCAGCATTTTACACACAGGTAAGAATGGAAGGGTTTCACAGTCACTTCACTATCAATATCTGGCATGCTACCTTATTTTCAGTGTTCTTTAGTGGTACGTAATATGACTTTAACCTAAAAGAATGGCTGTGCAATATCTGCTTAGGATATATCTTTACTAAATTTTCATTTTATCCCTTGTACAAATCCTAAGTATTATATCAGACAAAGCAACTTGTCTGTGACTGGAAATTAATCATCACAAAATTATGTGCACTATGGAATACAAGTAGTTTTGTTAAAATTCATCACAGTGCTATACTGATATCTCTAAAAGCAGAATAATAGACTTGTTTTAGTTATATAGCCGAGTAACTCACAGCACCAAAGGAAGGCTTTTCAGTCATTATAGTCTAGCATGCTGAATTATGCTTGGTTTGAATTAATGGTTTTTATGTAACTTCTCCTCAGGCTAGACTATGCAATACTGGTCCAGAATTTATTTTATGGAGCTGTCATTGCATCAGAAGTAAAATCCTCTACACTTCACCAGACAAACCAGTATTTCTGTGACTGCAAACTTGGCATCACCAGAACACCTTGTGCTGAACATAATCTGCTGATATCATGTTCAGCACTGAGCTTCACTGAACTCTGTAAGCGTAGAACAGCTGTCATATTTGCATTTTAGATACTTACAGTGTTGTTATTTCCTGAATGCTTTAAATTGAAATCTCAAAGGGAGATTGCATGGTATTTTATATGTATGTATAAATGTAGGGTTTTGTGGCATTTTGGTATCATAGTCTGATATAATGCTGTACACTCAATTTCTACTTTAGGATGGTTTATGACTTTTTTGCAGGCTGGATTATGCCATAGGTGACTGAAATATATCATTACAGAGTTTTCTTTGATCATAATCAAAAAACCTTACATATGTTTTAAGAACAGTTGAAGTTTTTTGTCATTGGAATGACTGACTCCATCATCAAATTTAAACATTTGTACAGCAAAGTACATTATTTGAAGATACAATTATGTATGTGTGATATTATACCTGGAACTACTAAGTTCATTCTATAGCTGAGAGTCATTAGATATTATTCTAAGAAAGTTGCTAGAATATTACAAATGCAGTGTTATGGTCTTGTATTTCTAGGTACCACCAACAGTACTATATAGCCTTTCTGGTGCTGTTTTTTTATTATCTTTTTTTTTTACATTCAATTCACAGCAAACAAGATTTTTTCCAGAACAAATCAGTAAATTATAGATAAATAGATATATCTATATCTATAATATATATGTCTGTGTATATATAATTAGATTTAGATATCTTTACTGTGTTTTTTTTTTCACAGTAAGGTCTAAAAATTATATTCTTTTCTTTCTAGAAAAGTGATATTTGTTATTTAAGTGCTATAGTAAAATATTTTACTTGTCCTGACATACATGCATATATCTGAGATCCTGCTTTCTGCTTTCCTTAAGTGCAATCAGATCATGCAAGGTTCTATCTTGGGTCCCCTCCTGTTCAACATCTTTATTAATGAACTTTATACTTCCTGCAATCTGCTCTAATTCAATATGTTGATGACTCAACTCTTATCTGCACTTCCAGCAATATCTCTGACCCTCACACTCTTGCCCAAGAAACTTTTCTATCCATTGAAAAGGGTCTGTCTGATAATTTACTCATCCTAAACCCCCCAAAAAACAATTGCCTGCTATTTCTCCCTCATTCTGTCTCTCACCTTAAATCTACCTTTGTCATCACATCCTCCAATAACACCACCATACAACCTAACTCCCACACAAAGGTTTTAGGTGTTATCATTGGCAATGAACTTAAATTTAACTTACATATCCTTCAAAGTATAAAATAAAATCACCAAAAATTGGGTTTGCTTTATCGCAACTGAAAATTCTTGACTTCCAATGCTAGACTCTCCCTGGCACAGGCTGTTCTTCGCCCCTCCCTTCCCTATGCCACCCCAATGCTAACTAACATTCAGTCCACTACCCTGGCCAAGCTCCAACAAACATACCACAAAATAGCAAGATTTGCCACAAACTCCCCTTATAACTCACACCATTGCCTTGCACTCAACTCTCTACAATGGCTTGAACTTCCACAACAACTCCTTCTATCACAATTTCAGATCACTCACTCCATACTATACAAACCATCCTGCTGCCTGCTCTCTCTTCCTTAGTATCCAGCTATACCCCCACTCGCACACTCCGCACCTCAAACCAGCAACTCTTAGACATTTACCAAACAAAGAAATCTATCGGTAAACTACTGTACAAATCCTCTGTATCCCACGATCTGAAGAAGCAATAGTTTTACAACGTGAAAGCACTTACCTGGTCCATTTTGACAAATAAATACTTTTACTGTGTGAAGCTGTGGTGTTCCTGCCAATGTTTATGCTTTGGATTTTCTCTGTATCCCAAGCTAAGAATAAACTTCCAACACACATATGCTCCATTACCTACCCTATACACTTTAAGAAAGAACTCAGACTTCACTTACTTAACACCAAAACTTGTACATGTCATGACCCTACCTAGCTCCTCTACTATCCTTTATCCTAATTTTTTCCATTTTTTTCCTCATATTGCCTTAGCATCCTAATCTACCTCCTGCTACCCCTTCCACATTATACATGCATTCTCATCTCTCACATCTCACACCTGTACTATTCCCAAAATGCTACTTCCTTAACATGCACAGTACTCCACCACTTCATAACTTTTATGGATTGCTCTAACAGTAGTATTTGCCGAACATGTACCATAACAAAAAAAAAAGTTTTACTGCTATTGTGTATACATCTACTGATCTGATTTACCATACTCATGTTCTTATCTTACACTGTAAATTTCTATGTATTTGCATTATAAACTGAAATTTTATGTATTGTAAATTGAACTTTTATGTATTGTACACTGTCTGTAACTGGAGCTTTTCCCCTTAGGTCTCCACTGAAAATGGGTCTCTGGCCCAGCTGGACAAACCCAGTTAACAAATGTCAGTAAATAAAATAAATAAATACAGTGGCAGGATTCTTTCCTTATAATTTTGCAAGAATATTTTAAAGCAGTAGAAATGAATTATTTAAATTTAAATTCAAATTCAGGCCAGGATTGTCTACTGAAACTGGCAGACTGCAGCATCTATAAAACCATCAGCTGAAAACAAAAATATAGCTTTCAATGCTCTTAGAATAATAAATACAAAGGCTATCAAATGCATAAACATACAGCATTCTTAAAACTGTAGGCTTAAAAAATAATATGTCTGGGATTCAGTAAAAGGATCACTGTTCAGACTAATTGTCCAATACAGGTTAGGTCAATTAACACAACATAGGTTCATAGGCAGGTACTAGGCTATTGGCCCTAGGTCCTATATAAGCCTAGCCAAAAAGGTACCCTGGCTTTAGCCACCCAAGAAAATTATTTTCCTGTGCCCCTGTCGAGCAGAGCCACAGATGTGATCCCTTGGGTGAATTTCCTATCTCCCATCCAATCATCAAGATTTTTCTTGAAGAGTGCTAATGAGGAGCTTTGTTTGATATAGATAGGTAATTTGTTCCAGAGTATGGGAAGTCTCTGGGACAGGAATCTATCCCTCCAGCATGTTCTGTTTATTGTGGTGACAAGTTTAGGTCCCTAGAGTGTGTAGGGACTGGGATTTCTTTAAGTGGAGCATGTCCAACAGTTCTGGGTTTGACATAGCTTTGTATGTTAGGCAGAGATTGCCTCTGACTAGGCTATATGTGACAGAGTAAAGCTGGAGTTTTTTGAGATGGTCTGCATAGGGCATCTGTTTGAGGCCAGTAATCCTCTTTGTGAGGTATTTCTGTGGCCTTTCCAGTTGTTGTAGACATCTTGTGAGGTACATACCAAAAGGGGCACTGTATTCTATAATGGGTCTAATGAGTGACGAGTAAAGGGGAACAATGACCTCTTTTTTCCTGGATGAGAAACCTTTTGTGATGAAGCGTGCCACATAGAAGGATATCCTGACTACTGTGGTGATGTGATTATCAAAGGAGAAACTACTGTCCACCTGTGTCCTAAGGTCTCTTATCACACTTTTGGTGTTAAGTAGACTACCGTCTATGTGTTAGTTCATGGGTACAGAGCTTTTACCAAAAGGGATGACAATGCACTTTTTGCCATTGAGTCTGAGGCCATGGCTTTGACACCAGGCATCTGTCTCAGTGAGGCCCTTTTGTAGGATGTCCACATCATTAAGAGTTTTGATTATGGCTCCTAGTTTGAAGTCATCTGTGAACTTCATTAGCCAAAGACCTTCTGTGTTAGCCTGTACTTCAGAGAAGTAGATACCAAACAGGAGAGGACCCAGGACTGAACCCTGTGGTACTCCACTTGTCACTGGTCTGAAGTCAGATTTGGTGTCTGCTACTTTCACAGTATGGGTTTTGTCAGTAAGCTAGTTGGCAAACCATTTTGTGACATAGGGATTTATACCTAATTTAGTGAGTTTATCTATAATTCCAGAGTGGGGAATGGTGTTGAAAGCCTTGGCAAGATCTAGATAGGCTGTGTGAACTACCTTACCCTCATCTATGGCTTTGGTGACTGCTTCAAAGAAGTCAATCAGGTTTAGGAGACATTATCTGCCTTTTACAAACCTGAACTGGGTGGGGTCCAGAGTTTGGAGATTACCAATGTCATTATTTATAAGTTCCATGGTGATACGTTCCATAGCCTTGCAGACTAGGCACGTCAGGCTAATGGGGTGGTAGTTCCCAGGGTCTGTGTTGGCTTCCCCTTTGTGTCGTGGGATAACCGTCACTGTGCGCCATTCAGTGGGCACAAAGCCTAAGGTGAGGCTATGATTGAGCATGGTACTCCAGTAGTGTGCCAGTTCGTTCTGTAGTTTGTGTAGAATGCAGCCTGGGATGTTGTCAGGTCCCATGGATGCTGTGTTCTTGGCTTTGGAAAGTGTGTTTTTTATCTGTGCAGCCATGATTACAGGAACTTTGCATTCTTCCGGTATAGAGATGGGCCCTTTATGGGGTGAGAGGGGGGTAAAGTTAGCAGTGAACCTATCTGCCAGGATGTTGGCAATATCAATTGGTTCTGTAAATTTAGTGCTATTGTGCTGTAACTCAGAGCAGATATGAGTGTTGCCATTGAGATTCTTGACATCACTATATAATGCTCTGTGGTTGTCTTTAGAATTAGTGGTGATTTTGTTTTCGTAACTAGCTTTGGACGATTTTATGAGGAATCTCAGCTTCTTATTGACCAGGGAGTTCCTCCAATCATGGGATTTTACTCTTTTTTGCAACAGTTTCTTTCTTTTGTTGTAGAGTTTGTTCATGGCAGGTGACCACCAGATTGGCTTCCTTTTTTTGGAAGGAAAGCATCTTGGTTCTTTTAGTGATTGCACGATCCATGCACTCGTGTAAGTGCTTATAAAGTGCATTTATGTAGGATTCAGCTGTTGTACCTCTATTGTCCATCTGCATGGGTGTCATGAAGTTTGCCACTTCTGTCTTATGAAGTGTGAAGTTGGCTTTGGAGAAATTTTTTATGGTGGTTTCCCTAATGGGGGGTGGTGGCAGGATATGGACGTCTAGGGTGATTATCTTGTGTTCAGATATGAGCAATGAGGAACTGACCTCTGGTGTGGAACACCGGTTGTCCATGTTGGTAAAGACTGGGACTAGGATATTGCTGCCTCTGGTGGGGGTGTGAATAAGTTGACCCAAGGCATTGGAATTTATGAATTCCAGAAAACGTTGAGCAAAAGAGTTGGTACATGAGTAGTTTTCCCAGTTAATGGTGGGGTAGCTGAAATCACCCATTATTAGGGTGTTAGGTTGTACCCTAATATTTTCCAGTGTATCAAGAAATGAGGAGTAGGAGTCCTGGGGTATGGTGGGGGATCTGTAGCAAGCTACAGTTTGGATTGTGGTCTTTCCCAGAGTTAGTTGCACTTGGATAATCTCAGATACATTATACATTATACTGAAGAACTAGCCTGGAGGTGTGGATTTCCTTAATGAATATGGCCACGCCTCCACCTTTAGTGTTTCGGTCCAGGTTAGGTGGCTGAAAGGCGTGGTATGAATTATAGCCTGGTAATGCAGGGATGCTCTCTGGAGCCTTGAACCAGGTCTCTGTCACTGCACAGATGTCGATGTTCTCCATTTTCAGGAGTGCCACGAGTGAGGGTATTTTGAGGTTTACACTTCTAGCATTGAGTAGCATTACCCTCAGATTTTGCTTGCTTGTACCTGTTATGATGGTGAATTTGCCATTTGAACCTTGCCTAAAAAAAGCGCTATGGGGTGGCAAGAGCCTTAGCCAGTATCCAGAATCCCAAGGGTGACATGTGCAGGCCATCTCTGGCAAAGCATCATGGTCTGTCGATCATGTCATCCCAGGCAAACAGATACTTGATCCCCTTAAAATGACACCAGAAGCTTAGCCAATTGTTGAAATCATTTTGTCCTTGTACTGTGGTATAATTCTGGGTGATGGCAGAATGCTGCTCAGGGCTAGGATCATACCTGCCTAAGCTACAAGATTGGACAGCTCCTCCATGTCTCTTTTCATGTAGTCCAGGGAGGTATGTCTCAGGTCATTCACACCAACATGGACAATGACAGAGTCATATTTGTACTTGTTGTGGAGTGACCTGAGTGCGTGCTTTATGTGGCAGATCCTGGCACCTGACAGGCAACTGACAGTAACTTTCTCCTTGTTTAGCCTGGTGTGTGGAACATCAGTGTGCCTGACTATAGAGTCACCTATGACTTATGACTAGAGTGTTGGGTACATTGTTATGACTTATGTGCTAAGCAGCGATGCATAAAGTGTTTTTTTTTTTTTTCAGATAAGCTACCTAGTGCTTAATACTCCCACTGATAAGCTAGAAGGCTTCCCTCCAACATAAAAAGTCTTGGAGGCTCAACAACTTACAAACAGTCCTGGATACAGCAAATCTGTATCTGGACTAGACTACTTACAGGAAAGGCAGGAATCAAGCTTAGAAAAATGTTTTTTGAAAAGTGGAAAGGGAGAAAGGAGGACCAGAAGATAATTCAAGGTTAAGAAACTAAGTGGGTTGGCCTTCTGAAATGTTCTCCCTGTATTAGGTAGAATGAGGTAATGACACTAGACTGGGAGGAGTGTCCCAGATCAAATTTGCGGTAGGGATGGGAAACTGCAAAGCCAGAAAGTATAAGAAAAGGATGCCAATAAGGAGGGAGGGTGGCAAAAAAACAAACTCAAACAGATGCTTAACAAATGTAGAAAATTTCCAGTTAATACCTCAAACACAATGAAACTAGCTAGAAAAGAATGCAGCACACAATAAAAGTGCTATAAATAACTCGTAAAAATAAGCAAAAAAACAGGATACTTAATGTTATATATCACAGATCAGTTTTCTCAATGCCCTTCCTCCGATTAGCTCAGTGTGAAATAGCAGAAAAACTCACAAGTTAACTTCTTTAGTGACAGAAAGTTGAAACCTGAAACAACTTTAAAAAAAGCTCGAAAGAACCAATGAGTTGCTTAGTCCACACAGCAGTCCAGATAACCCCAATCAGCCAATGACCATAAACACTTCCCTCTCACTGAAATGCAAGAATGGCTTTGGCTAAACTAAGATGGCCTGGAACATGTGCTCAGACACATAGCCTCTACAAAAAAAACAACTAGGCCCAAAACACAAGCCTGAATATGGACAGTGCTACAATTATCCACACTACTTAGGTAGAAAAAACACTGCAGAAATGTTTATCACAGCAGAAAAGCAGCAGTGAGACTTTAAATGAAAGTTTTAAACAGATAAAGGAGCAAGGAGACTCTAGAGAATGCTTTTAACTGCAAACAAATATGTTATATGATACTCTCCTTGGCAGGAAATCAGAACAAACAAACCTAAACAGATGCTTAACAAATGTAAAACATTTCCAGTTAATACCTCGCACACAGTGAAACTAGCTAATAAAATATGCAGCAGACAATAAAAGTGCTATAAATAACTCATAAAAATAAGCAAAAAACAGGATACTTAATGTTATATATCAGATCGGTTTGCTCAGTGCCCTTCCTCCAATTAGCTCAGTGTGAAATGGCAACAGAGAGAAAATTTGATTTGGAGACAGTTATGGTTGCAATGATAAAGAATGCATTATTTGTCAGTTCATTATCATGTCTCTGAAATGAACACTACCACTGAAAATACCAGAAGGCAATTGTGCTTTCATTAGTTCATAAACAGGTTTATAAAGGCATCTCCCCACATGATGCATGGACAGACAGACACACACACACACACACACACACACACACACACACACACACACACACACACACACACACACACACACACACACACACACACTTAAACAAGCAAGCCCCACCTCCAGCCAGCTCAATTACACTCAAGGAATCACTCAGCCAATCACACACACACCCAGACACACACACACACATGCACACACACACACACACACACACACACACACACACACACACACACTGCGCGTGTGCATTTACTTGCACTGTGAGTAATCCCATATAAGTGAATGGGTGACTGCTGTGTTTTTATGGCTGTCACTTTTTTCCTCTTAGAGTAAAATTTTAGTTGGGGAGTGATTCTCATAATCAGCTGAGCAAATTGTGAGCTGTAGATGTGGATATCCAGTGAAATTAATTTATGGTCTGATCTTACCAATGAGGGATATACTTCTGGTATGGAGCATAGAGTCCCCATGTTGGTAATTATCAGGTCTAGTATGTTTTCCCCTCTTGTGGGAGTGGTGACTAGTTGTTCCATAGCATTTGAGTTTATAAATTCCAGGAACCTTTGGGCTAAGGTGCTGGGGCTTGAGTAATGCTCCCAGTCTATGTTTGGGTAGTTGAAGTCACCCAATATAATGGTGTTCGGAGAGATCTTCATGTTCTCCAATGTTTTCAGGAAAGCCGAGTGGCATTTCTGACTTTGAGAGGGTGGTCTGTAGGATGCTATAAACTGAAAAGCAGTCTTGCCCACTGTCAGTTGCACATGGATGGTCTCCAATACTTCGTACAATGCCACTAACCTGGAGGTGTGGATATCCTTGATAAATATGGAAACTCCCCCTCCTTTTGTGGTTCGGTCCAGGTTTTGGGGCCAAAAAGCATGATATGAGGTATAACCTGGTAGTGCTGGGGTGCTCTCTGGAGCCTTGAACCAGGTTTCTGTCACTGCACAGATATCGATGTTCTCCATACTGAGGAGAGCTTCGAGTGCATGCATCTTGAGGTTAAGACTTCTGGCGTTTAGCAGCATTACCCTTAGTTTCTTGTTCCTTGTGCTGTCTATGCAGGTGGGTTTGACTTTTATGCTTTGCCTAAAAAAGGCACTATGGGGGTGGCAAGAGCCTTTGCCAATATCCGAAAGCCCAGGGGTGACAGGTGCAAGCCGTCCCTGGCAAAGCAACGTGGCTTGTCGAGCATGTCATCCCAGGCTGACAGACACTGGATCCCCTTTGAATGACACCAAAATTTTAGCCAGTTGTTAAAATCGATCATTTTGTCTTTATACTGTGGCATCATTCTAGGTGAGGGTAAGATGCTGCTCAAGGTCAGGTTCATACCGGCCTGGGCTACATGATCAGAGAGCTCCTCTATGTCTCTTTTCATGTAGTCAAGGGAGGTACGTCTCAAGTCATTCACACCAGCATGTACAATGACTGAGTCATATTTGTATTTGCTTTGGAGTGACCTGAGTGCTTGTGTTATGTGGGGGATCCTAGCGCCCGACAGGCAGCTCACTGTGACCTTCTCTTTATTCAGCCTGGTGAACGGAACATCAGTGTGTCTGACAATAGAGTCACCTATTACAAGAGTATCAGGTGTGTTATTCAGCCTTAAGGGCTGTGACTGCTCGGCACACTGACTTTGTGTGCTATGTGTTGTACGTGTTTTGTTTTGGGGTAGCATTTGCTTGGATGTCTGCTTTGGAGGTCTCTGTTGCTTAGGTAGATTTATATTTAGAGCCTCCGAGTATGTTTTTGTGTTTTTATGTGTTTGGTTCGCTGTTGTGGTGGGACTATGTGATACTGGAATTGTGTTGTGTGAGGTTACCTTCTCCTCCTGACTGGTTGCACCAGTTTTTAGATGAGAGAGCTCAGCCTCCAGTTTGGCAATATGGTTGCATCTCTCACATATATTCTAACCTGTTTGGAGGAGGAGAGGGTTGTCTGTGTACATGAGACAGTTGTAACATTGCCTCAAAATTCCCAGATTCACCAGCTGGACTGGAGAGGAAACCATTGACTGACCTTTGGACATGCTAGAGTAATATAGGGAACTGAATTAAAATGGACCAATAGGGGACAAGGTAATCGTAGAGAGTATAAGAGTAAGTAGTGCTTATGGTTTATTAGTGCTAACTTGTACAATTACTTATTTGGACCAGTGAGAGGCCTTAGAATGAGAATATGGGTTTTACTTTGAGAGATAGAGCAGTTCTAAGGGAAAAAGTGAAGAGCAGACTTCGTGGAGCCAGGAATAGTTTAAACCCAATTAGGCGGCGCTGCCCGATGTTGCGCTATGCACAACAACGCACAAAACCGCGCAAAAGAGGGTTTTAAGAGAGGGAGATCAAGGAGTTTGGAATTCACCCAAAATGGCCAATAAAACTACAGTTTCAAGGCAGTAACCACTCCCACAGGGGCAGGCAGGCTGCTCAATGTTTATCACTGCTACTGATGAACACAGAGACTTCCCTTTAGCACAAGCAAGCAATGGCCTCCAAGAATTCAAGATATTGCTGCTTATATGCCCTTGAAGATAGATGCTGCATCTGTAAAGAAGCTGTACTGGTAATTATGCTAGTAACATTCCTTGAAGATTTTATTACAAAATGTCAAAACTATTTTTGAGATATAGGCATTTATATACAAAGAGCAAAAAAAAGTAGCCCAAATAGTAAGGTGAGGACAGTCCACTGGAAAAATGATTAGTGATAACGGTGTTAATGAATTGTTTTTCTAATTCCAGACTACATCCTTTTGCCAGGTCTCTATTTGGTAGACTTAGATTCTGATAACATTCCATGACAGAAATAAAGTGTATTCATTCTACTCTACACAAACGTTTAAACTTTGTTATTTTTATTATTGTTGTATCTCACTGGGCTAAATCAGAAAATGGTCCACTTACATCGGTGTTCTACCCTGGTTAACAAATGGAAAATAAGATAATACCTATGTAGCTAAATCTTCTGTTTTTACATTAAATGTTTATTCTGTACATTGAAACTGCTTTCAGCAATGGTACCTCATTCAGGATAAAAAAAAAAAAAAAAAAAAAAACATTTCTTGTAGTGAGTAAGATGGACTCCAAAAGTCAGGAAGCAGCAAATATTAAGAGCACTGTATTTGTTATTGTACAGAATGCAAAAAAATAAAAATATAAATACCACCAAGACCATGAGAAATTTATCTGCATAAATAACCCAGCAGAGCAGAGCTTTACTGCTGTAGTTAATGTTTGTTTTTTTTTTAAATTATCCTTCTGTAGGGATTGATAATCACCACTTAAATGGTCTAAAACAGGTGAGTGTTTCAGTGACACTATAACAGAAACTTGATCTGTAATCCTCAGTATTATAATCCCACATAAACCATTACAGACTTTCTTTAAGACATTATTTACCTGTTCAGATGGATGATAATGCTATAACTGAATGCGCTCAAATATAAATGAAGCTGTGGAAGAAATAATATAAATTAAACTATTTTATTGCAGTCACAATATAATACATGAAGTGTAGTTAAATCGTGATATATTCCAGACTTAAAATCAGTTTTGGTATACTGCATGATAAAGTAAGCGGCATTTATTGATTTCTCCTAAAATTTCACAGTTCATCAGTATCCTTAAAACTGATTTATACCAGAACATTACAAACAGAAACATTTTTCCTGTTAACATTAAAAGAATATCATCAACAACCCAGCAAAATTAGAAAACAATCTAAATGTTTTGCAAAAGAATAAACTCTATTCTCACCCTTGGGGAGATTTACCCATGCACTCCCTTACATTAAATACGCATACTTCTAATCTAAGAATCTTTGGAAAAAGAATCAGACCATTTAGAAGAAACATTGTTCCCACACCCTATATGTTGCATTACACCACTGTTTACTATGTAGGTAACGCACACCTTCAGTTGAAACAACTATGAAGCATAAGTGAGCTTCCCTGCTTATCACCTCCACATCCTAAAACACCACTACTACAAAGATGTGCAATACCACAGTGGGCTGCCTCTGTGGCTGTGCTAAATGCTATGGTGGGATTCTCGGGGGGGTCTGATGCATAAAATAATTAGCCATGTGCTCTCCCTTACAGCTGCATGTGGAAAGGCATTTATTTATGCAGCTAAGCAATTCAGAAAATTGATGGACTACATAATTTAGCATGGTTTTACCTAACTGCTCATGGTAATTTCATCCATCATGGTAGAGGCAAGTGTGTGTATGTGAGGCACTGTATTTGTGAGTGTGTGTCTGGGAGATTGCAGTAGGAGAATTAGTGAAGAGGATACATTAGGTGTGTGTGTGTGTGTGTGTGTGTGTGTGTGTGTGTGTGTGTGTGTGTGTGTGTGTGTGTTGGTTTGTGATGAATGTGTAAATGTGTGTGGGGGTGGTGGTTTGCGGTGGCTTTATACTTCTACAGACCCCCTAGACTAAAGAGCAAATCCTGCATTATTGGGTAAGGGGAAACATTATCCACCAGTGATAGCTAAAAAGATGTGGGATGAAGTATACCACTGTTCAACAGGGATAACTGTAAAGACATGGGATGGAGGAAAACTAGTCACCAAGGATAACCTATATCATATATTTTTGCAGCACTTATAGTAGTGGACATGAGGGGAACTCTGAAGACATAGATCGGGGGAAAGAGTAGACACTAGAGATATTCTGTATAACTTCCAATAAAGGCACTTAGTTAAAAAAACAACAGTGGTGCTGGCAACCACTAAAAACCAGGATTAATTATAAGTAGCATGCCTTAGAGGCATTAGAAGGGATTCCAGCCTTATACCCTCCTACGCCTGATATTAGTCTTTACCTTTACTTTATCAACCACACAAAACATTAGATCTGATGTTGTCACACATATTAAATTACTTGGAGTTGCGATAGATGATAATCTAAAATTTGACCTACAAATCCAAAATAGTATATGAAAAAACTTATTCCAATGAAACACAAGAAAGCAAACTGCAAAATCCCGAAGAATAAGGCACCACGTCTAGAACAACAAATTAATTTATTATAAAGCGCTTTTTGTCCACACCAAATAGTCAAACTTCATCAGATATAAGTACTTCATTCACAAAGAAACAGTTTAAATAACCTTCTCAGTAAGTCACATGACATCCCAGCTCAGTAAGTCGCATGACATCCCAGCTAAAAATTTAAAGTGCTAGTCACATCTATTTAAGAAAATAACAGCATATATTTAAAATGATCATGTTAATATTTCTAAAATCCACAATTACACTAGTTAAAACAACAACATGTTAAACTTCTGTCCAACAATTTAATAGAACAGTGAGTAGGAGTATAAAACTTAAAAATGTAAAAGTATATTTAGGGGAAAGGTCCCCAATACTATCTCATTAGATTTTTCAATTTCAAAATACACATTAGGGAACACATATCTTTGAGTCCTGGGTGGTTGTAGGCATTTAATTGAATTTGACAAATAAGTTCTAGTCTTTCGAGTTCTAACTGGATGTGGCCTCTCCTAGGATTCTGTGCCACCTGATCTATAAGTCGAAATTTAAATGTGTGTTCAGGATTCATAAAGATATGCTTGGTTGGTTCCGTTTGTGCTGGTATTTCCCTCTGGTAAAACCCTGGTTGGTGGCATTTTGACGAAGCTGGTTATTGCTGTTATGCTGGTTATCATTAAATTGGAGCGTGTTTGTTGGTTTTGTAAACTCTCGCTCCTTCTCAGTTTCATTTTGCTCTGGACTTTCATAGTCATAGTTGGAAACTTACTCACAGTGTATGTAGACACAGCTTGTTCACTATTCCCTTCATTACTAGCGCGATTGACACTGAGCCCATAGTTGGCACCGCCTCCTCTGACGTTCCATGCTTGTGATGTAGGGTAGTGTGGATAGTCAGTCCCATTTAGGTACTGAGCATGATCCCTTTCTAATTTTACCAAAGGAAAATACCAGCACAAACAGAACCAATGGAAGAAGCACAACAAATGGAGGCAAACAACTCAGCAGACATTAATGACATTACTTATGGAAGTAATCCTTTGCTTATCAAAAATACCGAGGGTGACTTTTATATTTACAACTATTCCACATTTGATGTGACTGTTGAACTTGCTAACATTTTGGCCAGGGGGCTGACCTTCATTCCCTTGAGGAGAATGGACATTACTAAATGTATTTTCGACCTGAAACTTTTTGTAAGAAAATTAAAATTAAAAGCTCTTCTAGGTAATACTAGCTTAGAGGACCAACAGTTTAGGATAGCCAGCTTGTTTAATCCACCACTGCATAACCTTTTACATACTTTTGAACGAGTTTGTGAACTTGATTTCAGGATGTTACAGTCCACCAATAAAAGGTCCACAAGTAACTATAACTTGAAGGATGAGCAAGCCTGGCTTAATGTGTTAAGGTCAACTAATGTCAAAGGCATGAAACCAGATAAGGGTGGGGGGCTGGTATACATGAACTCTGATGATTATGATAACAAGATTGAATCTATTTTGAATGCTGATTCTTACCAACTAGTTTCATTAAATGAATACAATACAGCTAATCAGAGTATAAGAATTTACATTAATGACTTATACATTGAAGGAAAAGTAGACGTAAATTTATACAACTATGTGCAAATACTGATACCTATGGCACCAGTCATGTTTAGAGTCCCTAAAATTCATAAGGACCTTCAAAATGCACCACTAAGGCCCACTGTAGATGGTAGAAATTTAGCTACATACGCATGTACAAAAGTGGTGGATTCAGTGCTGAAAAAATATGTACAAACTGAGGCACACATTTGCAGGGACACCTGGACATTTCTTGAAAAAATTAATGAACTTGTCTTCAACGCACTACAGTTTTCATCTACATTTATACATCCATACCACACGACCTGGACATAGAATGGGTGGGAAATATTTTAAGGAGCAAAGGTGCCCCAAGCACAGATATTTCCTTGGTTGAAGAATTGTTAGACATTATACTGTCCAACAATTTCATTCAGTTTAAAAATAACTTTTATTTACAAACAATGGGAGTAGCAATTAGGTCACCTTGTACTCCAGTTTTGTCAAATTAGTAATGGCTTATCGGAACACACTTACATTTTCAACATCCAGGAAATTACCAGTCAAATAGTATATTTCACATGTTACCTGGATGACATTTTTTTGCTAATAAAAGGTATGACGACTGGGGAGAGATGGGTGAAGGCTGCCAGCCTAGTCAAATAGAATTTGATACATAATTCTATCAACTGTATAAATAAATGTAAAATACAGGCATATTTTCTTGATAATAAATGTAAAGTACAGGCATGTTTCTTGAGTGCAAAGAATATTGTGGAATGTGGAACTGCAAAATATGTGATAACATTGCACTCTACTGGCCCAGTAAAGCATGTTGTGACCCTTTCATGTTAGAATTCAGTTCCACTGTGGCTGGATGAAGGTTTCATGCCCATTGTTTTAAGGCTAAAGTTTATGACCAGAACTTAGATGTGGAAGGTGCTTTATTGTTCTAGTTTCTGTTAGAATATACATGTGAAATGTCTTCTATTGTTGTAAGTTTCTGTGCAGGTGTTAGATTGCTAAATAATGCAGTTTGTGGCCTGAGAACTCAGACCAGGTGTTAAGATGATGCAATATGAATACTGGGAAAACCTAAGTGTCAAAATGATGTAATTTGGGAAGGGCCTTAGAGACATGTTTGTTAGTAAGGTTTAAATACTATTTCTCACAAAAGACAGGAGGCATTTTGACTTTGGACATCTAATTTATCAGCACTCTGCCTTGTGCTCACATGTAAGTTTTAGCACTATGATTTCTTGTAGTAATAGTTAAAGCTAGTAAAGATTAATTAGGTATTTTTCTTTGAAATCAGACCTGTCCTACTGTATTATTTCAAGTTTCTGTGTGATCTCTGAACTCTTAGATATCTCTGTGGTGTAGTAGTTTTGTCTTGTGTTTTAATTATTTATTATTAAATCATTTTAAAACCTTCTACCTGTGGCTGATTTGTGTAGAGATAAGCTCTAGAGTACATTGCATATGTATAGAGGTTATTGTAATAGGCCACTCTAAAGTAAGCCTTGACTGTTAGTCATACTACCATTGGATATTAATATTGCACAGTAATAATTGGACACCCTTTTAAGGGCCTTTTAGTAGATGATATTATTAACTGGGTGGTGGCAGTAATTATTACCATATAGTCTGGGTAAAGGGGCACAGTTGGAGAATCTGTCAGCCTTTCCCAGGAGTGTCTGTGAAGTTGTATAAATACTTATCTCAAAGTGTGTGCGTGTTGTGTCAGCTACTTGGCAGGGACACGAGGCACTGGTTGGACAGAGAGGGTACTGGAGGTTTTAGCTTGCCCAGTTAGGCTGAGACCTGGACCCTATAGCTGTGCCAGTGGGGAGTCTTATTGGGGACCTGGTGAGCAAGGGAGCAACCAGCCCCAGACTGACTGTGTTCTCTGTGTGCACTTAAGGGAAATTGTACTTTACTGTGTGTATTAGTTATCCTTTCCTCTTCTCAGAGATGACCTCTCTGGTGTTAGTGGTGAGGATTGAGGCTCCTTGGTTGCTGGGCCAGGGCACGGTCATCACAAAAGGTATCAAACTGGTAGCTGAAAAACTTGTGCATTATTTCAACAATACCACCCAAGTTTTAGAATTCACCCATAAATTTTATGAACATGAAATTTCCTTTCTAGATGTACAACTAAGAAAAAACAATGAGGAGAGGAGATATGAAGCTCAAATTTTCAGGAAGCCAACTTATTTAAACACATTCTCACACTCACAAGTGCTCATCCATACTACCAAAAAAGATCAGTGGTTAAAGGGCAACTCATATAGGCTGCTAGAATGGTGACTACTGAAATGGATTTCCACAATGAATGTGAATTTTTAAAACAAATGTTTATGAGAAGAGCCTACCCAACCTCATTATTGGATGACTTAATAGATGAAGTCAGGTCCAAAAGGCATAATGGTTTTTATAGGCCAATTTTAAAATAATTCAGACTGTAAACATTTCTTGGTACCATACAGTCAGAGGAGTCAATACATGTAGTAACAACAACAACTCTTGCTTCAGAATGCAACTTTATTCTAGGTTTTGTCATGACATTTCACTTGGACTTTAGATACATTAGAGATATAGTTTGCAAAAACTGGAATATTCTCATGGAAGACAAGGAATTAGTAGTGAAATTGGGGCCTTCTCCTAAATTTATTTTGAGAAGAGCTACCGATTTTAAAAATCTGCTCGAACGAAACACTAAATCCAACTCAATTTATGCAGGAATGAAGCAATGCAGGAATTGCCATTACTGTAGGCACGTGGACGTGGGCCTCACAACAATAGTGAAGAATAAGATAACACATAGAATGAAACACAACTGTAACTCTATGATGGTGGTTTATTTAGCCAAGTGTCAATTGTATGAATCATTCTACATAGGCAAAACAGAAAGATGGCTTAAAGACAGAGTCTACGAACATGTATAGAGTATCAGTAGATGAAAAATGGAAAATGCTTTGGCAAAGCATATCTTTATGAATCCTGAGCACACATTTAAATTTTGAGTTATAGATCAGGTGGCACAGAATCCTAGGGTAGGCCCCATCCAGTTAATACTCGAAAGACTAGAACTTATTTGACAAATTCGATTAAATGCCTACAACCACCCAGGACTCAATGATATGTGTTCCCTAATGTGTATTTTGAAATTGAAAATTCTAATGAGATAGTATTGGGGACCTTTCCCCTAAATATACTTTTACATTTTTAAGTTTTATACTCATTCTCAGTGTTCTATTAAATTATTGGACAGAAGTTTAACATATTTTTTGTTTTAACTAGTGTAATTGTGGATTTTAGAAATATTAACATGGTCATTTTAAATATATGATGTTATTTCTTAAATAGATGTGACTAGCACTTTAATTTTTTAGCTGGGATGTCATGTGACTTACTGAGCTGGGATGTCATGTGACTTAATGAGAGGGTTTTCATTATGTTCCCCTTAGGCCTTCCCCCATAGTTACAACCTTGATTGATTTAAAGCTTTTCATGAGGCAGCTTAATTTTAATTTATTGTTCAAAGATGAACGAAACTTAGAAAGGACCCTCACAAGAAAAAGCACCTTTAACCCCCCGGTTCACCCCACCATCAAAATTTTTGAGGAGTTAGTTGAGACTGACATTAGGAAACTTAAGGAGAAAGATCATTGTGAAACATCTGACAACATTACTGAGGATGAGTTGACTCTAATTAAAATCTTAAAATGGAGGGGTGTAGGGTTATGAAACCAGACAAGGGGGGAGGGTCCGTCTTGATGTACAACTGGGATTATGAGGCTGCCTTGCACACGGTGTTACAGGATACCGATCAATATGAACTTGTCTCAAAAATGAGATTAATATAGCTCAAGCTAAAATAAATTATTCATTATATGACTATTTAATGCAGAATGCTATTAATGAGAAGTTATATAACTACTTATTAGTAAAAACCCAAGGTTGCCCAGATTTTTGGAATTCCAAAGACACATAAGAATTTGAACCCCTTAAATTTAGACCTATAGTTTCAGGAGGTGGAAGTGTCACAGAACCCTTAGCTAAATTTATCGACTTCTCCTTAAAACAACATGTAGAGAAAATTAAACACATATGTAAGGATTCATGGGACTACCTAAAGGGAGTGGATCAGAGTTTATTTTTACCTGAGATGTTTATTGTCACTGTTGATGTAGTCGATTTATTCCCTAGTATTCCACACAACACGGGCCTGGAGTGGTTAGGTACTTACTTATCTAATGAAGTCCAACTGGGGGCCAAGTTCATTAACTTAATTTTGGAATTTATGGATTTAGTTTTAGAAAATAACTTCATTCATTTCAAGGGGAATTTTATCACAGAAAAAGGTGTAGCAATGGTGCCTCTTGTGCTTCCATGTACAAATCTGGTATTATACCAATGGGAAAAGAAATACATTTTTACTAGTACATGGTATCAGGACATCTTGTACTATAGGAGATTTCTGGATGATATCTCCTTTATGTGGATGGGAGACGAAGGAAGTTTAATGGAATTTATGGATTACATCAACATGACCACCACATTTTTTAGGTTCACCTATAAGATCAGTAAACATCAACTTGATTATTTAGACATTTCATTGGTTAAGGACTATTCAAATATGTGTTTCCAGTCTAAGATTTACAGGAAAAGCACTTTTCAAATGCATTCCTAAATTATCACAGTGGACATCCCTTCTATCAAAAGAAGGCGATAGTGAAGGGTCAACTAATTAGGGCTTCACGAATGTCCAGCACGGGCAAACTTTTCAATGAGGAAGTTTCCATTTTAAAGAGATTCTTTAATGAAAAACAATATCCGGAAGCCCTGGTAGAAGCACTAGTTACAGAAATTTCCGAGAAGAGGGCTAATAAATATCCCCCTTTATTGGAGGTGGGTGTTAATGAGAGGTTACCAAACCCTTCAAAAGACATTTCACAGTCAAAAATAGTTTTATACATACTTTCTCTAATAACTCAGATCAGATCGAGAAGATTATTAAAAATATTGGCCCATTCTCAGACTTCAGGAAGATCTTAAGGATTCTATGCCCAGTTTCCTCTTTTGTTAGGAAAAGGGCAAGAATTTGAAAGAACTTTAGAAATTAGGTTAGAGGATCCACAGAATCAGAATAGAAAGAAATTAGGCACTTATCCATGTGGGATGTGCAAGCAATGCCACGCTATGCTGAATTCGGGGTCCTTCTACCTTCCCTCTAGAAGATTCAAGTTCCACGCTAACAAACATTTTAATTGTGGATCTAAGGGGGTAGTCTATCTTGGATGCTGTGGCACGTGCCATGGTTTTTACATTGGGAAAACTGAAAGGGTGTTTAGGAGAAGGGTTTATGAACACTTCGATGACATCAATGTAAGGAAGGAAAGTAATGCCTTTTATAAACACTCTTTGACATGTAAGGACATGAACATAAAGTTTATGGTTTTGGAACAGGTACAACCGGATATAAGAGGGGGCAGTTGGGAGTCAAAATTAGAATACCATGAGCTATTTTGGCAGCTCCGTTTAGACGCTACTAGATACCCAGGTCTGAATTACACCCTCAACATTAGTAGTGTTCTGAAATTGAGGCAAGCCCGTTTATAACACAGTTTGGTACAACATGACATTTATTGTTTTACTCATTTTTGAATTTACAAAATCTTATAATAAGATATATGGAATGTCATGTTATATATTTGAAACTTAGGATAGAAATGTTTTACAATGCTATTCAGTAACTCCAGGTTTCAATTTGGAGTTTTGATTTTACCCCCGAGGGTAAAGGGGTTACTGCATTTATTTGTGATCATAAAAATATTTTGCAGAATTGTTTTTTGCCACATTTTAACAGTTTGATTTGATTTTATGTTTAATATGGTATCTAGTTACCAAGATTTTTAGAAAATGAATTATTTTTAATGATAATAAGAATGCATTTTAGAATTTCCTTATGTGGTGATTTTCCTGTTGGGAAAGGTTCACAGGAAGTCATGTGATGATTCTGGAAGTATTTAATGTGAATGAACTTCCAGCAATGTTTTTTGCCTTGAAAAAGCTCGCAAGTGGTCGAGTGAAAGCGCTTGGAAGATATTGTGGATTTTTACTTTGCCTTGTTATATTAAAGGATCTTTTTGGAGACCTAGCAGCTGTTTGATTTCTTCATCTGCTTATTTTGAAAGCCTTTGTTTACGTGCTTCCGGGTCCTGTTGTGCCAAGTGGTTTTTATTCTTGGTTGGATTTTGCTCTTAGTTCTGGTGTTTTTTAATGAGAGGGTTATTTAAAATGTTTCTTGTGAATGAAGTACTTGTATCTGGTGAAGTTTGACTATTTAGTGTGTGTGGATGAAAAGCGCTTTATAATAAATTAATTTGTTGTTCCAGACGTGGTGCCTTATTCTTTGGGATTTTGTAGTATATGAAAAAAAAACATAAAACTAAGTCTCCTCTATAAAACATCTCCCTATCTCACTTTGCAATATAGAAAAACCACTGCCTTCTCATATATATATATATATATATATATATATATATATATATATATATATATATATATATATATATATATATATATATATATATATATATATTGCCAACTCTGACTTATGTCTTCTCTTACTAGCAAATGTCAACTCATCCTTTTTAACAAAACTGGAATAATTTTATAATAAAATAGCAAAATGTGCAACCCTCCTTTCAAGTAAAAGTCCTCAAACAACTAAATTGGTTAGACTTCCCCAACTATCAAAAATTCAGTCAACTTAAACTGACTCAAAGTTCACTTCATCATCCAAATGAACATTCAGCACTGAAGACAGTAATGCTGTGGTACTAATAAAAAATAAAACCAGTCAGATCCTGAAAGTGGTAAACAGTAGCCAAAAAACAAAATAATGAACCACTGTGAGATGATAAAAAGATGAACTATGAAGCACATTAGTGTAAAAAAGTTTTAATACACTCTTTCATCCAAAAACTTATTCAGAATACATACACTATAAAAACAAACCTTAAATATGTTTTGTAAAACTTAAATCAACTAATCACTTTAAAAATACAATTAGTCATTACAAAAAAAAAAGTAATTTAAAAATAAGTTTTAACCCTTCAATGGATGGCTAGTCTGTGATCACTATGAAAGCATTTAATATTGACTGCCCCATTTAGTCCAGGCAGGTGATCAGCACATAATTTAATTTGCCACACCATTTCTCTTCTTTCAACAAAGTTCCTATAGTTATCCCCTCTCATATCTATGGGAACCTGTTCTAAGACACCAAATAAAATGTGTTATATCTAATACAATCAGTAGTATGACTATAGAGGGTATTATTAATGCCCTTTCTTTTAATATCATAAAGGTGCTCTTTAATTCTTTTACCTAGGCATCTTGTGGTCGTTCCTACAAAATAACGTACACAACCTGAGCATACAGCTGTATAAATTACACTTGTAGACTGACAACAAAATTTGCCTGGTACCTTAACAGTGTATTGTAAATGTCCTAACAATATGTAAGACTCTTTATATATGAACTTACAAGCAGTACAAAAATTGCATTTGAAGGTCCCTAGGCTTTTGCCAGTGAGAGGTGAAAGAATTTTAATGTTACCATTCTGCAAAAAATTTTAATACTAAAATTCTTTTTATAAATAAAAGAAGGATGATTGCCCACAATATTAACTAAGTCAATGTTCCCTTCAATTATTTTCCAGTTATTTGATATAATTTTCCTAATAACATAGCTATCAGTGGACATGTCTATAGCAATCTTTGTACTCGCCACTTCCAGTTTCTTAATAAAACCCTTTGTTAAGATATGTCCAAATTGATCCAATCTTTTTGAACAGACCTCATGAGCGGTACACTTTCCAACATATTAAAATTGTAACCCTTCTTCTTCTTTTGGCTGTTCCCATTAAGGGTCGCTACAGTGGATCATCTGCTTCCATTTCTTCCTGTCCTCTGCATCTTGCTCTGTCACACCAGCTACCTGCATGTTCTCTCACACCACATCCATAAACCTTATCTTAGGCCTTCCTCTTTTCCTCTTACCTGGCAGCTCCATCCTTAGCATCCTTTTCCCAATATTCCCAGCATCCCTCCTCAGCACATGTTCAAGCCAATGCAGTCTTGCCTGTCTGGCTTTGTCCATCCTCATCACACCCGATGCAAATCTTAACATCTTTAACTCTGCCACCTCCAGCTCTGACTCCTGCCTTTTTGTTAGTGCCACCATCTCCAACCCATATGCCATTCCTGATGTAACCCTCCTTATTTATCTGGGCTTGGTACCGGCACAAAGAAATGCACTGGCTTGTGCATCCCCATTGGCTAGGTTATTAAAATTGTAACCCCTGGCTTTAAATAAGGACATACTCAACTGTATTTCATTCTCAAAATCACATTCCCTCCTGGCCATCCTCGAGTCCCTTATGAATTGGCCCATAGATATGTTATTCCAATAAAGCTTGGGTGGTTACTCTGCAATGAAGATAACAGTTGGAAAAAGTACTCTTATTATGAAAATTTACTGACAAACCTGTTCAAGAGAAAATCCCATTCCAAGTAAACATCTAGAAAACATGCTGAGGTTCATTTTTCTCCTAGAACAAACTTTAAAACTTCTGAATTTGATTTAAGTTACCAATAAAATCACCAGAGCTACTAATATCATCTTCAAAAAAAAGGCATCAACAAATCTCCTGTAGAAGACTATGTTGTTAAAAGACATGAGATTTGGTAGAACTTCCATCTCCCACCAGCCTAAAACAAGACTTGCAAAGGTAGGAGCTTCTGTGGAGCCCATTGCCATACCTTTGTTTTGCTTATAATATTTGTTAGGAAACAGAAAAAGGTGTTCTCTGATAAAATTTCTAATAATGCACAATAAAAATTGATGGTCCCATTGTCAATATCAGTATATTTGTTTAAAAATAACCTAACATATTCTACCCCTTCTTGCTGTGGAACAGCAGTGAAAAGGGATACAACATCCACAGTTAACATATAATTATTTTGTTTCTGGAATTTATAACTGTTACTAAAGACTGTGATACTTTCTAAAAATTCCCAAGAGTCCCTTAAATAAAAAGGTAGTCTTTGATCAACTGGGTGTGAAATGGAATCTAAAAATGGTAATATTTCTACTGTATTACCATTGGGTGAAGACACTATTGGTCTAAAGTGGGGGTCTTTAATGCTTTTGTGGATTTTATGGATGTTCCATGACAAAAAAATTGAATAAATCAACATTCAATAAACCATCCATTAAAAAATCATACAAACAAATGTGTATATATTTAAAACTTTTTGTACCTCATATAATGGTACTTGTTGACATTCATCAATATTTAACATATTTTCAATTGCTGTATAATAAGTATCCATATTTATGATGAAAGTCCTCCCTCCTTGTCTGCCATCATAAACCTTAGTTGTTTTGAATTTGTTAGCTCTCTTAAAGCATTCCTTTCATTTGAATTTACATTATAATATGGGTCCTTAGTCTTTGTGTTCAGGGAATGCTGAATGTCCCTTTCACAAAACTCTTCAAACGTTTTTAAAGTATGATGCAACATAGGATTATAAGCTGAAGGTTTTCTGTACAAAGTGTTAACGTGCACACCATGAAGCAAGTACTTTAAATTAAGCTTTCTGGTGAAAATTTTCAGTTCTAGGGTAGTTCTGGATATGTTTGCTCTATGACTAGGAATGAAATTCATCCCTAGTTCCAAAACGTTTAATTGTGAACTACTCAGTGAATAATCAGATAAATTGAATATTTTTAGACCTGCAGTCACAGTTTGCCCATTGGAGTCTCATGTTTTCTCCCTCTGCTCCAGCCCCTGTTATGATTGTTGTATTTTTTCCCTCTTCCTTGATAATAGGTTTTTGAACTGTTTTCTTTATTGTGGTTGAAAGAGGAATTGTCATTAGGAGTATTTGAAGATAATTCAGGGAAATCAAATAGAACATTGCTAAAACCCCCAACAGCTTCTCCAGCAGTATCTAATTGATTCACCACAAGTCCCACCATGGTGATATCACATATCTCAATACTTTCAACTGGTGTTAAAGGAATGGAAATCCATGTTGCTGTTCGATACAGGTCTATTAGAAAAGTTTTTAATAGGTTGGGCACCTAGTTTGTGGTTATTTCTCTTAAAATTGAAAGCATATGCAGTATTAGATTCATAAGCAGCTAGATCTCTGATGACTTTTTTCTGTTTATACATAACTACTGATGTTAAGTTGTCTATCTCGCTTTTGTTCTTGCAGGTTGGGATCAGAGCCGATCCTCTGCTCCAACTCGGCCATCTTCAATAGCTCGAGAGCTGTTTACTGGCTCGAGGCTACCCCTTATCCCATAATGCCTAGCGATAGCTACCCAGATCTTGTTTGCCGCTTCAGCTGCGAGAGTGTCGTTTTTCTGGCTCAGGCTTGTATATTTAACTTTTTGTGTAAATTCTCTCTAGAATTTAACTTTTCTAGTATCTTTCTGTTTTATTTTAGCGATAGTGTTGTTACTGTTGTAGTTAACTTTTTTTTTCTATAGTGTCCCTTTTTTTTTTAGAACTCGTTTAAATGAGAGAGTTCTCTCCACACCCTCCCCCCTTCCCCTGGTTAGCCATTTAAATTAGAGGCTATCCTATTACTTTAAAAAAAAAAAAAAAAAACTTTATCTATATATCCTTCTTAGATAGTACTAGTGTGCTTTTTTGTGTCCGAGTATTTTTCTTCTTATTGTCTGTGTTAAATTGGTTAGTTTCCTTTTTTTCCAGTACAGCATGTCCAAGGAAGCTAAGGTTTCTGGGTTTAAGAAGTGTGACTCATGCTGTCAGAAAATGTCTCTGACAGATGGGCACACTTCTTGTGTCTATTGTTTAGGTGCTGTGCACCTGTAGGACTCTTGTTCTATTTGCCATGCCTTTAGTCCAAGAGTCCTGCAGGAGCAGAAGAATAAGTTGATTCTTAGGGATCTGTTAAAACCCCAGGATTCACTGGCCAAGAGTTCACAGCCAGTGAAATCCCCTAAATCCACTAAGCCATCGACTCCACTTTCAGAGCCAACTTTGGTACAGGATTTTCCTTCAATGTTGGTTCCGGCTGGCACCAAGACAACCTCCCCGTCGGCTCCATCAGAGGCTTCGGAGCCATCGTGGAGCCACAAGAGGCTGAGGTCCCCTTACTTAGAGTTGGTGCATTCAGCTCCTTGGTCTCCTTTACTTCAAAGCGAGCGTAGCCGCCGATCCTCTCACTCCTCTCGATCCTCTAGGCTGTCAGCTCATGATGTGGAGAGAGTAGTCAGTGGGTTGCTAAAGTCGCAGGCACTAGCTAAATTGTTGTCTAACCCTCCTCAACAGGTATCGGCTCTGTCCATTTCTCTCCATGTTCCTCCTCTAACTCCAATGAGTTTGGAGCCGGAGTTCATTGGGGTTCGTGTAGTGGAACCGTCGGCTCCAATAACTCTATCTCCTTCAGTTCCGACGTCAGCTCCGATTCCCTCGGTGGTACCTTCCATTGAGGGATCTGGGCGCCGTGGCTCCCTCATCGGCTCTGAGGGGGCGAGTGGCATTGGACCCTTGTCTAACCCCATTCTCCCTCTCGGAGCATCAGTGCAGGTGAGCTCAGCTCCAACATCGGCCTTGGAGCCGTCCCCCTCGGTGCGAAGAAAGATTCCTATTTCTTCGGAACTGGAACTTTCTCTGCCTCATGGCAGGAATGCCTTTGAGGTCATGCGGAGTGTGCTGTCCTCTGAGTCAGCTCCACTTTCAGCCCCACCAGATCCGTCCCCTGTAGTGCCTGTGCCAACCTCTGCTCCTCCTCCAGACAGTAAGAGTAGGGAACTGATGCTCCAGGACACCCCATTGGGTGTTTCCTCCTCTTCCGAGGCCTCTCCTGATCACTCAGAGGAGCCCCATCAGAAGAAGAAGTGTAAGAGGAAGCACATTGACTCCCCTGAGTCTGTCACTTCTGATACAGACTTGGATGATTTGGAAGGGTCCCTGAGATCCCCCTCTGAAGATGTTTCCTTCTTGGACATCCTGGAAATGCTTAGGCAGAGGGGGAACTGGAATCCCATAGCCACTACCAAGAATGAGTCTGTATTTCTGGATGCTTTCCGTTCCCGACCTTCCACCTCCTGGGTTTCTCCACCTTTCATTCCACTTATGGCAGTGGTGGCTCAAAAAGCATGGTCAACTCTGGATACAGTGGAACCAACTCCGAGGAGACCTGGTAAATTCATTACAGCACCCGAGGATAAACAATTCCTTTCTAAAGGTGTTCCTGTTGATCCCATGGTGGTAGCAGCAGCCACCAAAAAAGAGTTAGCGGAGACCTCTTCATCTGTCCACCCCCAAACAAGGAGTCTAGGACGATGGACAGATACTGGAAGTGAATGTTCACTTCAGCAACCTTCTCCATGAGGTCACTAAACTACCTATGTCATTTTACTCGACTTCTAAGGGATCTCCTTAAAGAGCTCGGAGATACCCTTCAAGATCCAACAGCTGAGGGAGCACAAGCCAAAGTAGCTTCCCAGCTAGTGATGCTTAATTCTATTGTTAACTCCTCCATGAGGCTCATTTCCTATGCAGCCGATGGGGTGAGTAGAGCCTGAGGTACGGGTGTGGCCCTTAGGAGGCATGCGTGGATGCAGCTGTGTAACTTTGTGGAACACTTTCGAGCATCCTTCACCAACACCCCCTTTGATGGTTCCTTTCTTTTTGGACCACAGGTGAAAGACACTTTGACTAGGTGTGAGCAAGAAGGCAAGACTCTCTCTCTGCTGTGGGAGTCCATTTTTCCACTCCCTCTAGACCTTACCCCAAGGGTCAGAAGAGTGGGAAGATGTGGTTCTGCAAAATCTCAGGGAGCCTTGCCTGACACACGTAGTGATTTTTCCTCCAGAGGCAGAGGGGAAAACAATAATAATAGATACCGCCCTCATGGCAGAGGGGCAGAACCAGGGCAACAGAGAATCTTTCTCTGATAAGCCCTTCCAGCATCCCCGAAGGGTTGCCCAGCTGCTTACCTCTGGAGGCAGTCAGGGGAAGACGTTCACTGTATCCAAAAGCCTGGCAAAGTTTAACACAAGACAGATGGGTACAGTCTATTATATCCAGAGGTTATAAAATTCCATCAACCCCCCTTACAGTCAAGGAAGACCCTTCCAGATGTTCCACCCAATCTGAAGGAGCAAGCAGTAATAGAAGTTTCAAAACTGCTAGAAAAAAGAGCCATCCAGGAAGTCCCGACAGACCAGCATGGATCCGGAACTTACTCAAGGTTTTTTTTAGTACCAAAAAAGACAGGGGACTGGAGACCGATTCTGGATCTCAGCAGACTAAACAGGTTTGTACAAAGAACAACATTTTGGATGGTCAAGCTACAGTCCATTCTACCCTTTCTGGGTCAGGACAATTGGATGTGCTCAATAGATCTTTAGGATGCGTACTACCATATCAAGATAGACAGGTGCTCCAGGAGATATCTTCACTTCCGGCTGGGGCCAGTCATTATTAGTTCAGAGCTCTGACCTTTGGTCTCACCACAGCCCCCAGGGTGTTCACCAAATGTATGGCAGTGGTCACGGCTCACCTGAGACGTCAAGGATTCCAGGTGTTTCCATATCTAGATGACTGGATCCTCACTGCTACCACCAGGCATCAACTCCTACAAGCGCGGGACTACACAATCACAATCTGTACCCAGCTAGGCATTACAATAAATTTCAAATAATCTGCCTTGTTGCCCTGTCAATCTATCACTTACATAGGAGCAGACTTAGACACAAGGAATATGTTTGCAAGGCTACCACAATTCGTCAGCAAGTACAAATTCTAATGCAGAGCAAAAGGATCCAAGTCAGGTACGTCCTTCAAACTCTGGGTTCCATGGCAGCAGCCATTCTTCTAATCCCACTAGCGCACTTTCATATGAGAATTCTTCAGTGGCTTCTGTACACACAGTGGTCTTTCTAAGAGCTACCCATGACTCACATGATCCTGATCACTGATGCATTCAGAAAACATCTTTCTTGGTGGATGGTCTCCCCACTAGTTACTCAGGGCAGACCTTTCATACAACCCCCTCCGGTAGCCACAGTGGCGACAGATGCCTCCCTGATAGGGTGGGGGGGGCATTATCTGGGCAGGACAGTCCAAGGCACTTGGCAACCTCACGAGTACCATCTGCACATAAATGTCCTGGAAATGAGAGCCGTGCTCCTGGCGTTGCAAGCCCTTCAAGACTCTCTTCCTTTTGGGACCATTGCTACTCAAACGGACAACATGTCAGTGGTGTGGTACATCAACAAGCAGGGCGGAACCAGATCCTACCCCCTGTGTCAAGAAGCACTCAGACTTTGGCAGTGGGTGATTTCCTCCCAACATTTTCTGATTGCGACACACATCCCTGGGAGATCCAACGTCATAGCGAACTGGCTCAGCAGAGCTATCCTCATGCCTCATGAGTGGTCTCTGAATCAGGAAGTTGCGAATTGTATTTTCCGCAAATGGGGACAGCCTTGCTGCAATCTCTTTGCCACCCCCTTCAACAGCAAATGCAGCAACTACTTCTCCCTTCTTCTACTTCTGGGTCACATACCCAGAGATGCTCTAGTCCACGATTGGTCCCAGGGACTTCTTTATGCCTTTCCTCCTTTCCCCCTGATACCCAAACTTATACAGAAAGCAATATTGTTGGGTTGCAAAATGATCCTCATTGCCCCCTACTGGCCTTGACAGATATGGTTCCTGTTCCTGCACCATTACCTTCTCGGTAATCCCTGGACTCTGGACCCAATTCCAGACCTCCTGGTTCATCAATCAGGCAGGTTGCATCAATCCCTCAAAACTCTCCAGCTCACAGCTTGGTTGCTCCACTTCCAACCTTAGCCAGGCTTCCTAGCATTTCCCCAGCAGTCCGTGAGATTATCGTCTCCTCTCATAAGTCTACAACGAGGAAAACTTATGCTAGCAAATGGAAATGTTTCTCTTGTTGGGCAGAGGCTAGGAATGTGGATCCCTTTTCAGCCCCAGTCCACGAAATTCTGGAATTTCTAGCACATCTGTTTCACTCCGGGTCCGCTTCTGCTACGATCAGGGTACAATTAGCGGCCATTTCTAACATTATGTCTCATAAGCTCTGTAAAGCTTTTTTGAGAGGGACAACTCTTCTTAGGCCTCCAGTGAGAGATCCCCCTCATCCTTGGGACCTTAATTTAGTCCTAACTTCCTTAATTCTTCCCCCTTTTGAACCAGCAACGTCCTGCACCATCAAGTTTCTATCTTGGAAGACACTCTTTCTGGTAGCTATTACTTCAGCCAGACGCATCTCTGAACTTCAGGCACTATGTGTTCGTCCTCCCTACTTGGTTTTTCATAAGGACAGGGTTGCTCTGAGGACTAATCCTTCATTTCTTCCTAAAGTCTGCTCAGAAAACAATTTAAATCAATCTATAGATCTTCCTGTGTTTTTCCCTAATTATACCAACAAGGCAGAGTACAAACTACACCAATTGGATGTCCATAGACAATTGTGTTTTTACCTGCACAGAACTAAAGAAATAAGGAAGTCGGACCAATTATTCCTTTCTTATGCCTTAGGCAAACAAGGTCTCCCAGTTTCCAAGGTGACCTTATCCAGGTGGTTGTCTCACACTAGTACTTTCATTTATCAATTAAGGAACAAAGAGTTACCTATCAAACCGAAAGGTCATTCTACTAGGGCCTTGGCCACCTCTGTAGCCTTCCAGTCCAGGTTGCCCATGGATTCTATCTGTGCAGCTGCCACGTGGGCAAACCCTCATACCTTTATTTCTCATTACAAGCTGGATATGGTCTCCAGGTGCAGAGCTGACTTTGGTTCCACTGTTCTGAAGAGTCTGTTCCACTGAGCCACCCAGGATGTTAGGTGCTAGGGATGCTGTCCCAACCAGCAAGAACGAAGGCAAGATAGACAACTTAACATAAAGAAGTTATGTACCTACCATAACGTTCCATGTTAGTTGTCTTCATCTCGCCTTCTTTCTTGCATCCCACCTTCCGTCCCCCAGTCCTAGTGGACCGAGAGGAGTTCCTGTTTCACTGGCTGAGTGTTCTCTTGTTTTTTTTCTCTATTGACTTAGAGAATATGGCAGGTATAGTCAACCTATTATTTGGACTGATCTATTCTCTCGCTATGTCTGTAGTTAGCTATTTCAAACGAGATCTGGGTAGCTATCGTTAAGCATTATGAGATAAGGGGTAGCCTCGAGCCAGTAAACAGCTCTCGAGCTATTGAAGATGGCCGAGTCAGAGTCAAGGATCGGCTCTGATCCCAACCAGCAAGAAAGAAGGCGAGATGAAGACAACTAACATGGAACGTTATGGTAGGTACATAACTTCTTTTTTTTCATATTGGTCTGCTGTCACAAAAATGTTCTCATACTCACTGCGTAAATCAGAATGGCCTTGCAATAATGTTGTTAAATTTTCTTTCAGCCTTTGAATACTGTTTTTAAATTTATCAAGTGTCTGATTGTTATTCTTTATAAACATTCCTAAAAATTCAAGTCCATTTTTATTAAAAAAACTAATAACTTCCTGATGAAATGGGTCTTCACAAGTGATCCCATTTGGAATTTTTGCAAAATGAAACCCTTTTGGAACAATTCTGAACTTGATATAATGCTTGAAATATTTATTCTCTAAAGAAACAACACAAAACTTTTTGAGATTTTTTTCAAAATCAATAAGAAGGCCTTTGATATTTTGTCTGGTAAGGTTGCCATCATATTGCACCCTCATAGCTGCAAACAGACCATAATTAAAATGTAGGATGTCTAACATCTTAAAACAAAGATTACCTTCATAAACTGAGGGTTTGGTGATACATAGTAATTTGAGCACTGTTTCCCTGCCATCAGAAAAAACATTGAAACCTCCTCTCTGCTTCCATCTTTCAAACAAGTTAATACTTTTAAGGTTTTATGCATTTCACTCAAAGGAGTCGGCAGTTCTTGCAAAGTCTTAGCATTGCTCTCTGGAATAAGAAGAATAGAAAGGTTAAGTAGTTAATCACGAGAAACACCTGTCATTAGGGAATCCAGAAGAAAACAATAACAAATAAAACTGGTCACATACCTCTCAACTGTATAGATTTGTGCAGAATGTCCAGATTTTTGCCTCATATTTTTGGTGTGTTCTTCCTAAAATCTGCAACTTTCTGGCAAATAGTTGAGGATTGAAGTAATTAAATAATGACAAATATTTGAGTTTAAGATTCCACATCCTTCAGAAAATTCATGCTAATGCAAAACCTACTATTCTATCAACTTTCTAAGTTTATAAGAGCAATATTTAAAATCTGTCCCTATTAGTCCCCCCATCATTTTAAGCTTTGTCCAGATGTTTTGCTCTAAGAGGTTGAGAGGTATACTGGTCAAATCCCAAAAGTGGTAAACAGCAACCAAAAAAAAAAACAAAATAATGAGCCACCATGAGGTGATAAAAAGACAAACTAGGAAGCACTTTAGTGTAGAAAACTTTCAACACACACTTTTGTCCAAAGTTTTTAAAACATAGTTTTTAAATGAGTGATTATTGTTTTAATGAGTAATTGTATTTCTAAAGTGATTGGTTTATTTAAATTTTAAGAAACATATTTAAGGTTTGTTTTTTATGGTTTATGTATTCTGAAGAAGTTTTTGGACGAAAGTGTGTATTAAAAGTTTTCTACAGTAAAGTGCTTTGTAGTTCATTTTTTATCACCTCACAGTGGTTCATTATTTTGTTTTTTTGAATGCTATGGTACTCTTTGGACAGATTTCAGTTATTCTTCCTAAACTTAGAAAGTCACAATTACTACAGCTTTTGCACTACCATGGATTTACTGAAGGATATGAAAAGTGAAACTGTAATGTCGGACATTAATGGCTGACTGTAATCATTCATTATTTACCAGGGCAGGAAAAAATGAGACATTGGGAAAGTTCTGACAACACAGGGACAAGCATGGGGGAAGTGGTGTGTGTGTGTGTGTGTGTGTGTGTGTGTGTGTGTGTGTGTGTGCATTGTGTGTGGGACAGTAAATGGGGGAAGGGTGCTTGTGCTAACATAATGCATTGTTTAAGACTGTTAACTTGCACAGGAAAGTGCTGATCTGCATTCATGACAATTAACAGAGATTCAGAGACATGCAAATTAGACAATGATGCATTTCCTCATTGAGGCTAACATGCCTGTGAATACGCTAGTACCACATTCTGTAAACAGGGCTTTTTTACCACATCCATTAACTTGAGGTGTGGTGATCTGATTCCCCTATCCAGTGCTGAAATTAAAAAATATATGCTTACATTTGCTGTTAGGACAAAGATTCTGCAATTGCCAGCTTAGATTACATGCTCCCTGTTATGGAAGCTGCCATACACAGGAAAACCTTAAAGCCTAGATGCCATTCATTTATATAGCCTCACAAATCTGCTTCTTTCATGTTTGCCTCTAATGTTTTAAATGAAATAGTTTGGTTCCTCATTTCCTTCATACTATCTTTTTAAGAGTTTCAGGTTATGCTGCTATATCTTGCTCAACAATTGCAATTAATACAGGGTACACAGACTACATAACATTCAAGAGGTGATATAAACTTAGGATGACCTTCAAATTAAAGCTGCATATTGTCTTAAGTATAATGATAGCCATTGAGTCCCTCCAGTAGTCATAATGCTTTACAGTGCATGATTGTTTAGTTTCATAGGTTATTACTAGGCTAATGATCAAACAGATCATTTGTAGCCTAACCACCACAAATTTCACTAATTAATCCCCCATTTCCATTAGGGATAGAGGGGCCAGCCAATTCTACAGTAGGTTTACAGTTACCCATCCACTTATCTAGGTTGAGTTTCAAGAGAGCTAGAGAGCTACTTTGCTTAATATAAAAGGGAAGTATGTTCCAGAGGAGAGGAATTTTTTGAGAGCGGTATTTGTCCTGACAGCAGGTTTTGCTTATGTTATTATGGAGGTTTAGATATTTGAGCATGTTTTCATAGTGTTACAGGGTTTTGTGAATGTGCAGGAGGGGGTCATATAGTACTTAACCATTTGAGGCCTTGTAGGCAAGGCAGTGGTCACACCTTAGGAGACTGTACTAAATGGAGATGAGAGAAAAAACTGTGTGGCAGTTCAGGTAGCTCATGAAATTAATGCTCTTGATTCTGTTGCTGAGGAGGTTCTGAGATTTTCCAAGTTGGACCATGTGTCTGAACAGATACATATCAAAGGGAGCATTATATTCTATTACGGACTTCATGACAGAGGACTAGAGAGGGATAACAACTTCAAAAGAGAGCACATTTTCTGTAAAAGTGACTGTGTCAGTTTTGAGGTGGTGTCATTTATGTGGTATTTATGTTTCTCAAAGAGCACAGTACTGCACTTTTTAACATTTAACTTCAGGCCATGTTTCTGGCAGCATAGGTTTGTGTGTGTTAGACCCTCTTGTAGGATCTGAGAGTCATTTGGAGAGTTAATAGCTGCAAGTACGCAATCATCTGTAAAGCTGGTCAGCCACAGACCCCTAACATCAACTTTGCCTTCAGAGAAGTAAATATCAGATAGAAGCAGATCTAGCACCAGTCCCTAGGGAAACCCACTAGTAATGAGCCCTTTATAGGACACAGTGTCCCCAGTCCTGATTGACTGAGTTCTGTCAATGAGCCAGTTCAAAATTCAATGTGTTGCATAAGCTCTTCCATTAAGTCTGATTAATTTGTCAATAATGCCAGAATATAGAATGGTATTTTGTCAAGTCTGTGTACGGATTTACCCCATCCAATGCTTCACTGATTTTGTCAAAGAAGTCTACTTTAGAAGGCAGAATCATTGTTTTAGAAATTTAAATCAGTTTGGGTCCAGGGATTGTAAGCTACCAGTATGTTTGTTTATGAATTCCTATACTTTATAAATAAGGCTGATATGACTTATTAATCTCTAGTTGCCATGATCAGTGGTGGATCCACCCTTGTGGGGCATGATGGCAACAACTATTCTCCACACGTCTGGCATAAAACCAGTTTCAAAGCAAGATAAACAGATTTAGTAGTGAGTTGGTGACACCGTGCTTAATGCTGCTAATAAAACAGTCAGACATATTGTCTGGACCTGGAAAACTACTGTTCTTCACTTTGGGCAGTGTCCTTATGGCCTAATCTCAGATGATCTGTAGGGTGGCCACAGACATGATGGCATACAGTGGGAGATTAGGGGCAGACAGGTAACATTTGTGCTAACTTGATATGATAATATGTTTGCTGTGGCCTCAGGGGCTGGGTAGGTGTGGTTATGTATCTGTTTAGTGGTTTGTTCAGTGTTGATCCTAAGGTTTCTAACAGTTTACTATTGAATACTCAAAGTCACTGCCATTGACCGGTATGTAATCGAAAGGTAGTTTTTCAATGGGCAGACTGCCGACTCAAAATACATCGACTACACTACAGCGAATGGGCAGTGTAGTTCGGGTATCTGAGTTTGCCATTGTACACCGAGATTGCAGTTCAGTGAGGAACAGGGAGTTAGCCAATTTCCTCACTGTAGTGTGACCTCGGAGTCGGTATATATAATTTGCAGGGGTGTGGGAGGTACAGGGGAGCTTGTCCCCCTGCAAACAGTAAAATACCTGTACCATTGACTATGGTATATCATGGTACGTTAAGGTGCATAGCATGGGTGGCTGGCGGCATCTCCTGCTATGTCAAATACATCTAACTACAGGTCTCAATGTATTCAGTTTTGACTTGGCCGCAATTTTACAGTTCCGGATTCAGGATTTTGGGTCCACCATGTGACCTGTCAACTTATTCAATTTCAAGGTTTCAATACTAAACCATTTCTAACATAATTGAAAAAGGCTATATCTTTGTCCTCTGCAGAAGTGGTAATTTTCATTTCATACCAATGCTTGAAGAATTTGATTTTGTGCCTGAGTTCTTTGTTTATACACATAACTTCACTTCTGGTGTGTGAGGTATTCAGTCTATTTCTCATGACAATGATCTCTTTCCTTTTATTATATAGTTTGCTTATACTAAGCTTCTACCACAAGGGTTTATTCGTAAATATAACATTGCACTTGTGTTGGACAGGGACCATTGTCTCTTTGCATGCATTAAGGTGTGAACAGAAACTTCCTGTAAGTCCAGTGGTGTTTGCTACTGGGTCCTCAAGAAGAGAGGTGGGAGGGTCATAGATACTACTTCAGGCCATCAACTAGTTCTAGTAGAGTTGTCTTTGAAAACTACTGAAGGGTGATCAAATCTGACTTGTGATGGTGTAAGTAAAATGGAGTTATACCTGTGAGTACCAGATCCAGTATTTTTTATTCCTAGCTGGGGGGTGCATTATCTGATCCAGAGAGATATTCATCATATTGAAAACTGCTGTAGTAGCTAGATGATAAATTCCTTTTATGCAGTTTATTGAGGATGTGGAGCAGGTACTAATGGAGGCAAGACAGCCTGCTAGAAAATTATATATTAGAAAATGGAAAAGGTTTCCTGGTTGCTGCCAACAAACATAACCAGCATCCGTTCAGTGCTACTTGCTCTCTGGTTTTACAATATTTGCATGCCTTACTATACTATGGCCTTCTTATTCCATTATCAAGTTTCATTGAGCAGCCATTTCAACATGTCTGCCTATGGATCCTCCTCTTTCAATGCAATCTCAAGTCAAAATGCTCTTGAAAGGAGTTTTGCATAAGATGCCTCCAAGAAAAAAGGTGGCCCCTATTTGGGATCTTAATTTTGTGTTACAGAAGGTAGCCCTTGCTCCATTTGAACCAGCTAATCTGTCTGACTTGAGGTTCCTAACATGAAAAACAGCTTTACTGAGCATTCTAACCTCTGCAAGAAGGGTATCTGTGTTGCAAGCTTTTATGGTGAGTCAGATGTATTTCATTGTCCATAGGTGCAAGGTTTCTTTGAGAACTAATCCTTCTTTTACGCCTAAATTAGTTGCCAACTTTACTTGAGCCAAACTATCCATTGCCCTGTTTTCCTTCCTGAACCTAAAAATGAGGGAGAAAGGACTCTTCTTACTTTGGATGTCCACAGTCAACTCAGGTACTATCTTGATAGAACTACATCTTTCAGATCTTTGGATGAATGGTCCATTCCTTGTGAAGATAAGAAGAAGGGACAACCTGTGTCAAAACAGACTATTTTCAAATGGTTGTCTAAGGCTATTATGTTTTGTTATACTCTCCATAACAAAACTATTCCAGGCAGGGTCAAGGCCCACTCTACCAGGGCCTTGGCCTCATCTATGGCTTTTTGGAAAGGGTTGAATTCTAGAAGAATTCCAGAAGCTGCTACCTGGTCCTCTGTCCATACTTTTACAAAGTACTGTAAGCTTGATTCCATCTCTAAATCCAGATCAAGCTTTGCTAGGGCCATTCTCCAGGTGCTTCTGGACTCTTCTCCATCCACTTACCAAATTGCTACTGCAGCAATGGTCAATATAATGAACATAGTGCAATTGTATAACCTGAACTTACCATTGCAGTATATGTTCAAATGATCACTGCTGCAGTAGCCACTCCCTGTCTCTCTATGCCCCTTACTTTTGGTGTGTTTTATGCAGGGTGTGGACATTTATTTTTTGTTGATCCTAACATTGTCCTTTCAGGGCTTAGCCCTCCCCCATCTCTCTGCCAGCAGAAAAGCTCTGAAGGGCTTTGCTCCAAAACTTATCTTTTAGTCAGCTCAGCTTGAGCTGCTTGACAGTTTGGGCATGTGGAAGGTGCCTTGAAGCTTTGGAAGCTTGATATAATCCATTTAACTAAGATAGTGCAGCAGTGATCATTCAAATATCTACTGTTATGGTAAGTTCAAGCTACATAACTGTACTTTCTCATTGATGAAATATAGGAAGTATAGTTCATATTTATTTGTAGTATAGTAAGTTTTACAATGTATGGATGGATAGTTGTGTCCCCAAGAATAGTGTTGGGCTCAGTGGAGTGGAGTTGTACTTTTCTCAAATGTACCTCATGGGCTGTAGATGTAATTGGGTGGGGTGGGGTTCTGTAGTTAATTAGGATATGAAAAGCAATGTTATTGATACTAACTAGGATGTGGAAGAGTTCAAGGTCATTGCCTTGCTGCATAAGTCTTGGACATGATGGGATTTCCATAGGAATACGGGCATACCAACACCTATGAACAAAAAACAGCCCGAAGGATTCCAAGAACACTAGTAACCAACAACAAGAACCCCAAGTAGTCTACAGTCCACGGAAGCAAATACTTCACGACAACTATCCACTACAAACTGCAAGGTTTATTTTCCACACCAAAACATGCACAATTCTGTTGAGCACAATTTAAAATTAATTCATGTGCTTTCATCCTAAACAAATAACAGGACTTCATCAGAACCAAAACATCTTTGTCATTAGAACTTTCCTTTGTGATGCTTGCAGTAGTAGGCAGAGTGCTTCTACATAAAAAATATACATATAATATATATTTAAAAAAAAATCTTGCTCCTGCACTTATGGCTTCAAAATTTCAATCTATTCCTCATAAATGTTTTGATATTTTGGCAAATCACTGGGATGTTCTCAGGGATGAAATTAATAAATAATGTCATACATTTGAGTTTCAGACTTCATGTCCTTTGGAAAATTCACTTTAATACATGCCCTGTTATTCTAGCAACTGTCTTAGTTTATAATAGCAATATTTAAAATCTGTCCCTATTTTTGGGTATTTGTACCCCCCCCCCCCATTATGTCAGGCTTTGTGCAGTTTTCTTGGGTAAGCGGTTGAGAGCGTCTTTTCAGGCTTGCTGGCTGTTGGTG
The DNA here is from genome assembly GCF_019279795.1 of Protopterus annectens. NCBI lineage: Eukaryota > Metazoa > Chordata > Ceratodontiformes > Protopteridae > Protopterus > Protopterus annectens. Next base: position 1,959,422,517 of record NC_056731.1, read on the forward strand.
AAGCACCCTCCAAGAGGAAAAAACGCTGAGAGAAGAAGGGAGCCACTTTTGAGATTTTAAGTATTTTTTTCTGTTTATTTGCTAAGTTTTTCTGCATAGCTGCCTAGCTTGAGCATTTTCTGGCTTGTTAAACTTGATTTCTGTATTAGTAGCTGTATTTAGAGCACAATCAAAAGCTGTTTGCTGAATTTCCTGTTTGCACTTAATTTTAAATAGTTTTTTTCTTAAAACTTGCATATTTTCTGTCCTTGACCTAGCACTCTTGTGTGGGGTCATTTACTGCACTGTTATAACTTGATATTACTTGTGAACCTCTGCTATCTCTGTAAAAAACAAAAACAAAATAAAATCTTGCTTTTTTCCCACTTTTCTGAGAGTTAAAAAAGTTCAGTTACAGGCTTGCTGTTCCTGAACTGTTTGAACGTTTCTGTGAGGCCATTTTTGCTTGGGCTGAAGGAGGGTCTCTCTGTGATCAGTGGCAGTGAATAACATTGAGCAGCTTCCTGCCCCGTAGAGGTGGTTACTGACTTGAAACTGTAGTTTTATTGGCCACTAGGGGTCATTTCCAAAACTCCTTCATCTTCCTCTCTTAAAACCTAGTTGCCTCGTGGTTTGGGTGTCTTTTCAGGCTTGCTGGCTGTTGGTGAAGCACCCTCCAAGAGGAAGAAACGCTGAGAGAAGAAGGGAGCCACTTTTGAGATTTTAAGTATTTTTCTCTGTTTATTTGCTAAGTTTTTCTGCATAGCTGCCTAGCTTGAGCATTTTCTGGCTTGTTAAACTTGATTTCTGTATTAGTAGCTGTATTTAGAGCACAACCAAAAGCTGTTTGCTGAATTTCCTGTTTGCACTTAATTTTAAATCATTTTTTCTTAAAACTTGCATATTTTCTGTCCTTGACCTAGCACTCTTGTGTGGGGTCATTTACTGCACTGTTATAACTTGATATTACTTGTGAACCTCTGCTATCTCTGTAAAAACAAAAACAAAAAAATCTTGCTTTTTCCCACTTTTCTGAGAGTTAAAAAAGTTCAGTTACAGGCTTGCTGTTCCTGAACTGTTTGAAAGTTTCTGTGAGGCCATTTTTGCTTGGGCTGAAGGAGGGTCTCTCTGTGATCAGTGGCAGTGAATAACATTGAGCAGCTTCCTGCCCCCGTAGAGGTGGTTACTGACTTGAAACTGTAGTTTTATTGTCCATTTTGGGTCTATTCCTGCTTCTTTCTAGCCCCTGCTATCAAGCACGCTTTAACGTGCTTTAGCGCGGAGTTGCCACTAGAGCAGCATCGGGCAGCCGGTTAAACAAGGTTAAACTCTTTCTGGCTCCAGAAAGTCTGTTCTTCAATTTTTCCCTTAGAACTGCTCTGTTAGGAACCTAAACAGTTTACACCTTCACTAAAAAGTGCAGCACTTGTTCCAAATAGCTTTTTCTTCTCAAAAGCTCAGCACTTGTCTTATAAGCATATCCCTTGTCTTATAAGCATTCTCTTTGCAAGTCAAGCACTCCTATATTATACAAATCTCTCACTAGCAAAACCCCCCAGGAGTGCCCACTTCCTGCTAAGCCCACTACTTTTCTGTCTCATACCAACTCATAATTCTTTCTAGCATGTCAAAGGGTCAGATGCTGGCGTCCTCTCCTGCCCAGTTGGTGAATCTGGGAATTCTGAGACAATGTTACAATTGCCTCATGTACACGGACAACCCTCTCCTCCTCCCACGTAACACTAACACTTGTGAGAGATGCAGCTATTTAGCCAGACTGGAGGCTGAGCTCTCTCAACTCAGGACTGGCAAGACCAGGCAGGAGGAGAAGGCAACTACACACACCACAATACCAGTCTCACATAACTCAACCACACCACTGAATCAAACACATAAACACACTAAGACATACTCGGAGGCTCTGAGTAAAAATTTACCTAAACAACAGAGGCCTCCAAAGCAGACACCCAAGCAACTGCAAACTCAATACACCACACAAACAACACATAAACAACAAAATCAGTGTGCAAAGCAGTCACTGCCCTTAAGGCCAAATACAACACCAAACATACTTGTCATAGGTGACTCCATAGTCAGACACACTGACGTCCCACTCACCAGACTGAGTAAGGAGAAGGTCACAGTAAGCTGCCTGTCGGGCGCTAGAATCTGCCACATAACGCAAGCACTCAGGTCTCTCAACAGCAGGTACAAGTACGACTCAGTCATTGTCCACGCTGGTGTCAACAACTTGAGACGACCTCCTGGACTACATGAAAAGAGACATTGAGGAGCTCTCTGATTATGTAGCCCAGGCAGGTATGACCCTGACCTTGAGCAGTATCCTACCTTCACCTAGAATGATGCCACAATACAATGATAAGATGATCAGCTTTAATAATTGGCTTAAATTCTGGTGTCATTCAAAGGGGATCCAATGTCTGTCTGCCTGGGATGACATGCTGGACAAGCCACGCTGCTTCTAAGGGACGGCTTGCACCTGTCACCCTAGGCTTCCGGATATTGGCAAAGGCTCTTACCACCCCATAGTGCCTTTTTAGGCAAGGCTCAAATTCTAAACCTACCACCCTAGAACACAAAAAGGAAAAAATCTAAGGGTAATGCTGCTCAATGCCAGAAGTCTCAATCTCAAGTTGCACGACTCAAGCCCTTCTCAGTATGGAGAACATTGATGTCTGTGCTGTGACAGAAACCTGGTTCAAGGCTCCTGAGAGCACCCCAGCACTATCAGGTTTCACCTCATATCATGCTCCGCCCCAAAATCCGGACAACACCAAGAAAGGAGGGGGTGTCCATATTCATAAAGGACACCCATACCTCAAGGTTGGTGGCAACGCGATGCATCGGAGACCATCCAGGTGCAATTAACCATAGGCAAGACTGCTCTGCAATTTGTAGCATGTTACAGGCCACCCTCTCAAACTCAGGAACCTCACATGGCCTTCCTGAAAACATTGGAGGGATAAATGTATCTCCAAACACCATCATACTAGGTGATTTCAACTACCCTAATATAGACTGGGAACACTACTCAAGCCCAAACACTCTAGCCCAAAGGTTCCTGGAGTTCATAAACTCAAATGCCGTGGAACAACTAGTCACCATCCCCACAAGAGGAGAAAACATACTTGATCTCATCATCACGAACATGGGATCACAATGTTCAACACCGGAAGTATACCCCTCACTGGTGAGATCAGATCATAAACTAATCTCGCTGGAGGTCCTCATCCCGCCCCACCTGAAATAAAAAAGACCACAGTGAAAAACTTCTCAAAAGCCGACTTCACACTTCTAAAACTAGCGTGGTCTCCTTTAAGGCCCCTGAGCCAGTGGTAAACATTACTCAAACCGCTGAATCACTTACAAATGCCTTCTACCAGCACCTACAGGACTGCATGGATCAGGCAATCCCAAACAAAACTAAGACTCTTTGTACCAAAGGCAAGCGTCCAGTCTGGTGGACCCCAGCCATAAACAAGCTCTACAACAAAAGGAGGAAGCTACTACAAGATAGAGCAAAATCCTTGAAAGGTAAGACACCTTTGATCATTATAAGTAAAAAACTAAGAGCTCTCATAAAATCATCCAAGGCAAATTTTGAGAGAAAAATCGCCAAGGACTCAAAAGACAATCATAAGACCTTATTTAGCTATGTTAGAAACCTAGGAGGAAGCTCCCAGATATGCTCAGACTTAGTTCAAAATGATGTGAAGATTACTGAACCTACACACATTGCCAGCATACTGGCTGACAGGTTCAGTGCAAACTTCCCCCCCCCCTCCCCCCCAAAAGGAGAGATATCTATATCAGAGGATTGTAGCCCCCCAAATATCTCCAATGCCCAGGTGAGAACTGCCCTCTCCAAGGCAAAAAACACAGCATCCATGGGACCGGATGGTGTCCCGGCTGTGTGCTCCACTTAACTCAATGAGGAATTAAACCCGCAGTTAGGACAGCTGTTTAATCTTAGCCTCACCTCAGGATACATACCCAAGGAGTGGCGACGGTGACTGTGGTCCCACTTCACAAGGGCGGTGCCTCCACCGACCCTGGTAATTACCGTCCCATTAGCTACCTCACAGGATCATTCAAATATCTACTGTTATGGTAAGTTCAAGCTACATAACTGTACTTTCTCATTGATGAAATATAGGAAGTATAGTTCATATTTATTTGTAGTATAGTAAGTTTTACAATGTATGGATAGATAGTTGTGTCCCCAAGAATAGTGTTGGGCTCAGTGGAGTGGAGTTGTACTTTTTCAAATGTACCTCATGGGCTGTAGATGTAATTGGGTGGGGTGGGGTTCTGTAGTTAATTAGGATATGAAAAGCAATGTTATTGATACTAACTAGGATGTGGAAGAGTTCAAGGTCATTGCCTTGCTGCATAAGTCTTGGACATGATGGGATTTCCATAGGAATACGGGCATACCAACACATATGAACAAAAAACAGCCCAAAGGATTCCAAGAACACTAGTAACCAACAACAAGAACCCCAAGTAGTCTACAGTCCACAGAAGCAAATACTTCACAACAACTATCCACTACAAACTGCAAGGTTTATTTTCCACACCAAAACATGCACAATTCTGTTGAGCACAATTTAAAATGAATTCATGTGCTTTCATCCTAAACAAAGAACAGGACTTCATCAGAACTAAAACATCTTTGTCATTAGAACTTTCCTTTGTGATGCTTGCAGTAGTAGGCAGAGTGCTTCTACATAAAAAAATATACATATAATATATATTTAAAAAAAAATCTTGCTCCTGCACTTATGGCTTTAAACTTTTATGTTACCCTCCTCTCTTTACCTACTGCCAGACTGTCTCAGTCACACGAGGCAGCCTGAGCCAATAGGAAACTCTCCTCACAGCTTAGTGTGTTATTGATACTAACTAGGATGTGGAAGAGCTCAAGGTCATTGTTTTACTGCATATGTTATGGACATGATGGGATTTCATAGGAACATGGGCATACCAACACCTGTACCAGAGTAATTTCCAGAACTGGGTCTGAATGAATGCTTGACATTAAATTTTGAAAGGGAGGGTGTGTTATCACTGCATTGAAACCATGTTTCAGTGACAAAACCATGTTTTCTGTAACAATGAACCAGGTTTCAAAGTTGATAGTGATATGTTCAAAGGTCAGGAAGACATATAAGGACTGCAGATTCTTATTTTAGCTTGTAGCATTGAGCAACACTGCCATTATACAGTTCTAATTTTGTTAGTTAAAATCTGGAGGAGACTTATATTACCTAAAAAGGCACTATAGGAGTGGAAAAAAGTAGCCGGTATATGAAAGCACTAAGGAGAGAGATGCAGGCCATCCTTGGCATAATAGTTAGGATTGTGAGTCATACCCTTCCAGGCATGCATACCATCGACCCCCTGGAGTGACACTGATAACTAAGATAGTTGTTGAAGTGTATTATTTTTAGTTTATTTTGTGGCATACTTTTCGAAGATGGTAGGGTGCTGCTCAAGGCTAGTTTCATACCAGCCCCAGGTTCATATTTGGAGAGTCCCATCATGTTGCTATATATGTAATCAAAGAATGTGTGCCTCAAACCATTCATTCCCATATGCACAACAACCATGTTGTGTGTAAACAGAGAGAAGGGACTTGAGTACTCTTGTGACCTGTCTTATCCTGACAGCTGAGAGGAACTTGGCATTTCTTTCTTTGCTCAGCCTGGTCAGTGGTGCCTCTGTGTTTCTCAAACTAAGACATTAGCATGTGTAATGGCATGTCCAGGTAGCCATAAACCTACAAGTTGAGTGGTATCTTATTTCAATGTTAGAGCTGGATAGTGCGCTATGTGCAACTGGCATTACGTGTGAAGCTGATGGGTTTCTTGGTCCATCCTTCATCTCTGAGGCCTTTGTTGTTTGGGGTATGATTTATTGATACCTCAGTATTTAAGGATTTTTATTGGTGAGTTGATGCTAGTATGAAACAAGTATCAGTACTGGCAGCATGGCAGGTGCTAACAATATATTTTAGTGAGAGACTGACCTACAGATTCAGTAAGTTTTTACTGCTCTCACGATTAGATTCAGAGTGTGGTAACAGTAAGTGGCTGTCAATAAGCATAAGGCTATTAGCGCACTGCCCAAGGGTGCTGAGTGCTAACAGGCTGACAACAGATAGCGTAAGTGCTTCCTGTGGTCTCATGGTTTCCAGAATCTGGTATACAATGCAGATCTGATTACTGTGATAATATTATGGTTCTTACCTAGCACTTCAGTAGTGCTGCAGTTAAGTACTCAGGTTGCATTAGTTGAGGTATAACAACTGTGGTGAGTAACAATGAGAAGTGAGACAAATTGACAAACTAGTTCAGATGCCACAACAGAAGAGCATACATGTACAGTGAGATGACTCAGCAACCAGATACAGATGTTACAACAACAGGCTGTACAAGTACAGTGGATGAAAACACAACACTGACATGAATGCCATAGCAGCAAAGTGTATAAATACAGTGAAGTGAATCAGCAATCTGACAATGATGCTGTAAAAGCAATGAGATGAACCAACAACTAGGCTCAGATGCCACAACAGTAGAACATACACGGAGAAATAAACCAGGATTCATACCTCTCAGCTGTCCAGATTTTTGCAGAATATCCAGATTTTTGCCTCAAAATTTCAATCTGTTCCTCATAAATTTTTTGATATTTTGGCAAATCACTGGGATGTTCTCAGGGATGAAATTAGTAAATAATGTCATACATTTGAGTTTCAGACTTTATGTCCTTTGGAAAATGCACTTTAATACATGCCCTGTTATTCTAGCAACTGTCTTAGTTTATAATAGCAATATTTAAAATCTGTCCCTACTTTTGGGTATTTGTACCCCCCCCATTATGTCAGGCTTTGTGCGGTTTTCTTGGGTAAGCGGTTGAGAGCTATGTAGGATATCCATCTGACTCTGATGACACAACAGTACAATCTGTAAGAGCTGTAAGTGAAACAGCGATCTGGTTTAGATGTTGCAAGGTAGAGTGCAAAACAGCAGTAACCTTACAACACAGCTCACTCCACTAGAAATGTGATATTAGTTAATAGCACACACACTTAACAATCCTAGGTCTAAAAGGGAGTTTTACAATACAGTCAAGCTATATAATGTGAGTTTTGCAACATCAACGTGAGTTTTACAACATCAATACCATATGCCACTGATGCAAGCAGTGGTCTATTTATGAGATAGGAGAGTAGGCAGTTGTATTCGTAGAGTCTGAAGCAATAATGCACAGCCCTGTGCAACTGCACTTAACAGTAAGCAACTACATACAACTGTGTGCGGCAGTGACTAGGGTACAGCCCATAGATTGTTGCACTAGCAATAAGAGAGTTATACCTATAAGTAGGGATGTCACCTGAAAGGTCACCACCTCATATAGCTGGCGCAGCACTGGATAGTACAAGTGTTTGCAGCTGTTGAAAATAGTGCACAGGACCGCACAACCACATTGCATAAGGCCCAGCTCTTCCCACATGTTGTGGGATCAGTTTTGTAATATCCAATTGTTCAGGTCAGTCACGTTTGTCTAATCACAACCCAGCACAATAGAACAAGCACACCAAGTTTAAGCAAGCTAACGAGTATATAAGCAAATTAAAAGAAATCATGCTGTTATTTGACCAATAGTGATTTTGCATGGACACAATAACAGTAGTCCATTCCCTCACCAGGAGGTAGCCTGCTAGATCAGTTTCCAGTACAGAAAATCACTACAGCTCAGAACAAAACTTTTGAAATTAGTACCAGTATATACTAAGTATATAAAAAAACTATTAAAGTCACTTCCCAGTTGTAATTCAAAAACAGCAGGTGGAAACCTGTGCTGGGAAGTCATTAAAAAGTTTCCTTCCACATGAATGATTGATTCAAAATTGTAATCATAACCTAATTCCTGGATCCTTATTTAGTACCAATACATTTTACTGGATCTTAAAAATTTCTTCACAAATAAAAAAAAAACAATACCATCTATTCCATTAGTTGATTATGTTCTTCATGTATTTAAGTTATTCATTGACGCTAGTTATATACTTAAAGATTTGTTTTTTTTTTAGTATTTCCCATACCTAACACTAAGGGCTGTTTAGACACATTTAATAAAAACAAGATGTTAGAATTTCAGGAAATCAATTTGTTATATTGCCATCAAATTTTAAATGGAAATAAATACCACTGAATTTCTTCTCTCAAAATATTCCTTAAAAGATAATTGGGTAAACATTCATAGTTGCATAACATATGTAAATGATAAACTTAGATAATAATGAATTATAAAGAAAGAATGTTGCCTAAAATCTTAGATTTCTTGATAAATATTAACCGCATTCCTTTTCACAATAAATCTTATATAGCAGTAATATATAAATCATAAGGGCAGAATTTATGAATTTAAATTCAAACCTTTGGAATTACTCTACAAAACTAAATGGATTTGAGTTCTCAATAGATAATAAAAAAATGATTTTAAAGTCAAGTTGTAAAACAACATCCTCTCTTTATTGGAGAATTTATAATTGGAAATATACAAAAAAATCTTCTTAACTCCTGACAAAATTGGGCTAGTCTATAAAATAAAGGAAGTTAAATGCTGGAGATGTAATTCTGACACACAAGCAGATTGGGCTCATATGATTTTAAAATGTAAATTGGTTGTACCTTTTTGGAATTAATTGATAAAGTTTTCCCAAGCACTATGGACTGATAAATGTTGTATAACTGATTCACTCATTTTATTTAACGCCCCAGTACCAGAAGTTATCCCCAAGTTACAGTTGCCTGTCCTTTGGTCAATTTTATCACTGGCTAGGAAAATAATTCCAAAAAGTTGGAAATGTAAAACTGCTTTGTCTTTTGATTATTTCATTATTTTAGCTAAAAGTGTCTGCAGGAAAGAACTTCCAGCTTTAAACATAAGGACACCAAATATTGCTCATCAAAAAAATGTTGTCAAAGATTATGTGATTTACTAGAAAAATATCGATGACTTGTATTAAGTTGTTATTGCTGTGGTTTCTTGTAAATAGTTATTTTTCCATTTGTTGTTCATTTGTTTATATTTGAATTGTAATCCTTCAAGTTTGTAAAATCAATAAAAAATATTTTACAAAAAAAAAAAAAGAGTTTCCTTCCATCGTTGTGTCCATTACTGTAGATGCAAGTACTGTGCACACATTCTATATGAGTACATGACATTTGCAGCACTATTGTCAGCATGGCTATAACTATAACAAGTGCATGTATGGTTCAGAACACACTACATGTACCACATCAAGGATGATACTGTGAGTCTGTGGTCAGTCAATGCTGAGAGATCATTAATAATAAAATGCCATCTTCCATTATTGTGTCCATTGCTGTGGGCGGTTGGTATAATGGTTAAAATGTTTACCTTACAAACACAAAGTACAGCGTTTGATTCTCACATAGGATAATTGGCTAGGCTTAAAATGGCCCACAAGGGCAGTTACCAAGTACTAATCTATGAACTTATGGAGGTGCAGGTACTGTGTATGTATTATGTGTGAGCACATGGTAAATACAGCATTATTGTAATATGGCTGTAATTACAGCAAATACATAAGAGCATCACTTGCTGTGTCATATGTATCAAGCATGATAACTTTATGAACAGGGGTACCTAAGCATTTCTCAGCAATGCCTTGAATAGCTTTGAAGTCCAGTACTTAATCTTTTCACAGCTATAATTGTATTTCATATGGTGAAAAGATACCTAAATTACAGAATTATGGGTTTAATCCAACAAAAGCGTGTCCATTTGCAGTCTCCCAACATGCACTTATGTATAAACACACACACACACACACACACACACACACACACACACACACACACACACACACACACACACACACACACACACACTAATATTTTAGGGGAAAGTCACTGTATCAGCAAATCATAACATTTGGGTTATCACCTTACTTGTATTTTCTCCTAGCTAGACTTTGTACAAGCAGTGGCATATTCCTTGTGGGGGACTAACACAGGTTTTTTGCTCTGTCAGTACTGACATTGAGTAGAAGGAGGCTATCTTACATATCCTGTATTGTTATGTGTTCTCTTGTCCTGTACATTTCAGTCTTGGGTCAGAATGCATTTTTACTGTGTATTGCTTTCTGAATCATAATTGCATTCTTTATCAATACAGATTAGAGTATTGACCTTAACAACTAAATATATAAATATGCTTATGGCAGTTAAGCAGCCCCCTTATGTTTTCCGCGGTCAATGTTTATTTTTTTCTTAGGGCTACAGCACAGTGTTGATGACTGTTAACACTGCAGTAAGTTTAAAGTACAAAATTAAAGAGACATAAGTTGTGTACTATAGGTTCATAGGTGTTTACTAGGCTAACAACCACAAGGACCTTTTTAAGCCTAACCATGCATCCCAAATCTCTGATAAGTTCTAATACCGGATGGGACAGTAGATCTGTAGCTGAATCCAGACTCCAAGGTTTCTGAATTAGGTGAGGCCAAAGAAAGGGAAACCAGATCTGTCAAGGCCAGAATGGGGCAATGAGGATAATCCTGTTCTTTGGCCTGATGGCTTTCTTTAGGAAGTAGGATATAAGGGGAATCAGGGGAAATGCATAGAGTAGACCAGGGGGCCAATTGTGCAGAAGAGCATCTCTCAGTTACTCCCCAGAAGGGGGATCAGGACGAAGTGGTTGCTGCACTTATTGTTTAGAGGGGATGCAAATAGGTGGCAGCAAAGTTGGTCCTATTATCAAAATATATTTTATGTGACTAACGGATTGAGAGACCAATCATGAGGCATTAGAATACATCAGCTCAATCTGTCTGCAATCATGTTGGAATTCCCCGGAATGTGCATTGCAGTGAGAAAGCAGTCGGATGAAATTGTCCATTGCCAAACTCTGAGAGCTTCTCGACAGAGGGGATAGGACCTGTTTCCCCCTTGTTTGTTGATGTACCGAACTATGGCCATGTTCATAGTTGTTTATTGGGCTAATGAGCACATGGGCCTTTTTAAGTCTAGCCATGCATCCCAAATCTCAGACAAGTTCTGGTATCCTTGATAAGTGTAAGCATGGGCCTAGGGCATGAAGCATTTAGAGGTTACCTGTTGTCATTAAAGACATAGTTGCCAAACCAGGGATGAATTTCCAGTTTCCCATCAAATTGTCCAAGTTGCACTTGAACTGGGGTAGGGAGGAACTCTGCTTCACATGGATGTTGGAGCCTGTTCCATAGATGGGGTAGTCTCTGGGATACATACCTATCTCTCCAGTAAGTCCTATTTATAACACTGGCAAGGTTTAAGTCTTTAGAATGGGTAATTCTTGTGCTGTTTGTTTTGTGGATATGCAGGAGGTCCATCAGAGTGGGGTCTGACAGTGCCCTGTATGCCAGGCATAGATCTCCCCTCAAAAGCCTGTAGGAGACAGAATACAGGGATAGGGCTTTGAGGCGGTCTGCGTAGGACATTTTACTTACACCCTGTATTCTTTTAGTGAGAATCACCTGTGGACGTTCCAATTGTTGGATATGCCTGGTTAAGTACATACCAAAGGGGGCATTGTACTCAATGATATGTCTGATGAATGCTAAATGCAGTGGAACAATAACTTCCTTGGACTTAGATGTCATACTTTTGTTTGTAAGTTGTGCAACATAGAATGAGTTCCTCAACACTGAATAGTGAAAGGCTAAATTACTATCTGTGTGTGTCTCTAAGTCCCAGACTACTGGGACAACTCTAAGGGGTGTATTGTCAATGTGATAGTTACCAGGGATGGATGACTTCCCAAAGGATACTATTATGTATTTCCTGGCATTTAGTTTTAGTCCATAGCTCTGACATCAGTTGTTTGCCTGTGTCATCCCCTCCTGCAGAACATTTGTGTCAGTGTGAGATTCAATGACAGCTCATAATTTACAATTATCTGCAAATTATTCAGCCAGAGACCACTGACATTAGCCTTGACTTCAGAGAAGTAAATGCCAAAAAGGAGCAGTCCAAGGACTGACCCTGAGGGATTCCACTTCTGACTGACCTCTTTGTAGAGGTGGACTCCCCAATTCTAACTTCCTGTATCCTGTCTGTGAGCCAGTTGTATCTAAATGCCTGAGTTTGTCAACAATGCCTGAGTGTGGTATTGTGTCAAAAGCTTGGCTAGGTCAAGGTAAGCAGTGTGAACCATTTTGCCCTCATCCATTGCTTTGCTGACCTTCTCAAAGAAGTCCACCAGGTTGAGTACGCATGATCTGCCCTTGACGAAACCAAACTGGGTTGGGTCCAATGTGTGGAGATTTACTATATATCTGTTGATCATCTCCATGATAATTATTTCCATGGCTTTACATTTAAGACTAGAGAGACAGAGACTTATAGGTCTGTAGTTTCCAGGGTCTGTAGATTGCCCACCTTTGTGCAGAGGGATGACTCTTGCCTTTCTCCTTTCATGCGGCATCCCCCTGTTTGGTTACAGTTAAATAGTAATTCCAGAGGCCCTGATAGGTCATGTTTTATGCTATTTAGAAGACATCCTGGGATGTTGTCTGGGCCCACTGATGCTGTGTTTTTGGTCTTAGTGAAAGCATTAAGGACCTGTTCCCTAGTAATAATAGGGGAGTTATATTTGATATTTCCTGAGGGAAGGTTGAGGGGTAGAGGGGGTAAAGTTAGAGTCAGGAGGTTTGATATCTTCTGGCTAAGTATAGGTGATTCCATTTACAATGAGCTCTGCACACAAAAGTGTATTGCCTTTGAAGTTGCAGACATAGCTCAAGAATGCTTTATTGTTGTCCTTGGCCTGGGAGGCCAAACTTACCTCAAATTTGGCTTTGGTAGACTTTATTTGTTCTCTGAGTTGTTTGTTTAGTTTGATGAGAGCGCTTTTATCCTGGTGGGTGCTGCACCTCCTAATTTTTGCCATTATTTTCTTTTTCCTGTATACAGCCTATTGATTTTGTGAGCCCACCAGGGTGGCTTGTTTTTTGAGTTAGTTATGTACTTCTACCTGGTGGGTACAGCTGCATCTGTGCAGCTATTAACATGCTTTTACAAGGTTTCTGTGAACAGTTCTGCATAGGCAGCAGTGTTCTCAGGGTTTATGGGGGCTTGAAATTTTGCCAAGTTCTCACTTTATAGCAGAAGGTTAGCCTTGGAATAGTTCCTGAATATTCCAGGTTTAGCTGGGGTTTTTATTTTTACTGCTGGGTTTTATTTTTACTTCAAAGGAGACTATTTTATAGTTTGACCTTACCAGCTAAGGCATTACAGTAGGGGCTGTGCAGCAGTCTCCCATATTAGTGATGACCAGATCCAGTATGGTTGCACCCCTGGTTGGTGTATTGACTATCTGGTCCAGAAAGTTTGTGTTTACAAAAATCCAGGAATCCCTGTGCATGTACAGTTGATGTCATATAGGATTCCCAGTTAATAGTGGGATAATTAAAGTCACCCATGAATATGGTATTGGGTTGGATGGTTAGTGTTTCTAATATGTTTAAATACATGGTATTGGTCATAGAGGGGAACCTATAGCTTGCAAGGAAGTGGTATTGGATTTTTACTTATGGTGATTTGAACATGAAGGAGCTCAAGTGCATTCTCCTGTTTGACCAGCCTTGAAGTATATTTATTTTTGATGTAAATAGAGACACCTCCACCTTTAGTCCCTGCCTGTGAAGTAGTTGGCCTAAATGTGTAGAAGCCATTATAACCTTACACTGTTGGTGTGCACTCATCGTCTTTAAACCATGTCTCAGTGACCATACACATGTCTGCATTCTCTAGGGTAAAGAGACCTAGGAAGTGGAGTTTTTATGTTTAGGCTCCTAGCATTGAGAAGTAATACCTTTAGATTATCTTGGTTTTGATTTGCTATTTCAGAAGTGCTTTCAGTCTGGCATTGCCTAACAAAAGCACTATAGGGGAAGACAATGTTTTAGCTAATATTCGAAAGCCTAGAGGGGAGAGATGCAGACCATCCCTGGCAAAGCAGCATGGTCTGTTGACCATCTTGTTCCATGCTGACAAATATTGCACCTCCTTAGAATGACACCAGAAACTAAGCCAATTATTAAAGTCAATCATCTTTTGTTCTTATCATGGCATCATTCTTGGAGAAGCTAAAATGCTGCTCAATGCTACGCTCATACCAAACTGAGACACATATTCCGAGAGTTCCATGATGTCTCTCTTCACGTAATCTAGGGAGGTACATCTCAGGTCATTTACTCCCACATGGACTATGACTGAGTCATACTGGTAATTGTGGTCAATGATCTGAGTGCATGCATAATGTGGCAGATTCTAGCCCCTGATAAACAACTGACTGTAACTTTCTCCTGATTCAGCCTGGTGAGAGGGACATCAGTGTGTCTCATGTTGGAGTCTCCAATGACTAGAATGTTGGATTGGGTGGTGGATTGCCTTATGAGCTTAGAGGTAGAGGCTCTATGAGATGTAGCTCTGTGTGTTGATGCGGGTGTTGTTTTGAAAGAGTGCATTTGGGGCATCTGAGGGTTTTTGTTATTTGTACTTCATCTTGGAGGTCTTTGTGACTTAGGAAGGTTACATGTAAGTGTCTCAGCATATGGGGGTTGATATATCTGCTTTGAATTGTGCATGATGGGTGCAGTGTGTGCACTACTGACAACCTTATTGACATTAGGAGTACTTTTATGTGAGAGCTTTGGCTCCAGTGACATTGTGTAAATACATCTCTCACATACCATATTAGTTTGTTTGAGAAATAACTGGTTGTCAGTAAACATGAGGCAATTTCTACTTTGCCTTAGGATGCCCATATCCACCAAGCCGGTAATGGAGACAGTAGAAAAGTTCATATCCATGGCAACAGACCTTTTTGTATTGATTAGACAGTTGGAGTGAGATATCAATCACTGTCAGAAAAATGCCTTATGACTTTGAAGAATTCCAGTGAGAAATATCTGAAACAGTCAGCTATGACAGAAAAGATTAATCAGATCAAAATAATGATGTCATATCCCATGAACTCAAGTGCTGGCAGTACTGGTGAGGCTTGCACATTTGCATTACTAACTCCTAAACATGAGGAAGTTAAGTCAGTCTCTTTGGTGTCTGTGGAACCTTTACTGATGTTAGTGCCTACAAAGTATTGTTCTACTAAGAAACAGCAAACAGCAAAACCCAGAGTATGAGAAACACTGAAAATTAATGCTTGAAATACAAAAGGCATCTGTACCCCCTAATGTGGAAAGCAAGTCCTCACATCCCCGCGAACTTACATATACCAGCACCATGGTTGTAAGAACACAAACAAGAGAGAAATCTTCGAAAGGGAATCACTGCTGACTCATACTTAGAAATCACACTGGTATTGATTTCCAGTGGAAAACAGAGAGCATCATTGTGTTCTTCAGTGTCTTATGCTTCAAGCAATTGACACTTCAGGAATTTGACTTTGCCTACCTGTATACATATCATAAACTATACAATGAAGTGGGTACCTGTACTGGTACTGGCACCAATTCCAATACCAAATATTCCAAAACAAATCTGGAAAAGTCAAGGAGCAATACCTACTGTCTAATACTAGAGCTTAATCATCTGCCATACCAAAAAGGCCATCTCCCTGTGCAAACTGTACCTTTATAGTCTATAAACAGCTAGTGGAAGAAATTGAATTACTTTACTCAGAGAAGTTCTCAGGACTGATGTTGGATCTATCTATTCAAAGACTGATATAGGTCTGGTTTCAAGCTACAGTTGGACCTAGGTCAGTACTGAAAAACATCTTGCAAATGAAAAAGAAGAGACCCAGGAGTCTTTCTTCAGTTTCATCTGCAGTAAGAAATGTATTTTTCAGCAAAGCGTTTTTCTCCCCTGCATATTCACTTAGACCATGAGGACTCCTTTTCCTAATTTTGTGGCTTACTCCCATGTTATTAACTTTAGAAAAACTGTGTTTACCTTGAGGAAATTTACACTTAATTGTAGCAGGCATTTCTTATCCTAAAATAATATATACATGCATAGCTCTCAACAGGTCCACTTCAGTAGATGGAAATCCCACTTACCCAACTTTTAAAATACAGAGACGGCAAAAGGCCGACAATCCAGAACACTGATGACTTGGAACACCGACTTTCCACTCCAGGTAAGTAACTGCTTGGCTACCCTGAAAAATAAACTAAAACCAAAGCAAAGTAAACCCACCTATGGGGATCTGCACCCCCACACCCCTCTAACTAACTATACCAACTCTGAGATCATACAACCATGGGGGGGGGGGGTAAGGGGCAAAGTTCAACATGGTGGCCAAGCGATTACTTACCTGGTGTGAAATGTCAGTGTTCTGGGACGTTGGTATTACGGAATTTTGACTTTGTCATCTCAGTATTTTAAGTGTCAGGTAAGTGGGATTTCGGTCTACTGACATAGACCCCGCTCAACCTTCCATCTCCAAAATGATGAATACTACCTCTCATAATGTGAAACAAATGGGAAAATGTAGAACACACACCAGCTGCTTACTAACAACTTTACAGTATGGTTAAAATATGCTGGTTTTACTTATAAAAAGATCTTTTTAATGAACTGATATGATTCAGTTCTGTTTACCATGGATATTAGTTAAAAAGATTCTAACACTGAATGTGTGACAGACCTTTTCAATGTGAAACACTGAGGAGCATGAACTTTTTAAAACCCAAAATGAGGTATGTTCCTCATAATGAGGTGCACTTGAGAGGTATGTATACACATGCTTAAAGTTTCAGGGTTTCTAGGGATGATCTCTACAAATATTAAAGATATTCCAAAATTTCTGGAAGCAAAATGTTGTCTGCACTGATACTTGCAGGCATGGACAGAGATCTGCAGATGTTGTATACAGATGTGACAATGACAGGTCAGTTTGAATGCTGACCCTGCAAGTTTGGCTACATCTTCAGCTTATACCCTTTTCACCAAACCATCCTTTGGATGACACATTAAATCGATGCCCCCTCTGCCTAAGCTGGTGGTAGCTCAAGTGGATATAAAAGATACCACAGCACTTATCAAAAAGATTAGGGGAAGTTCCCAGGTGCACTGGCCAAATTTCCTTTTGTCAGTATGAACCACCTCAGATCTCTTCTGGAAAGACACCATTGGCTTAGTGGGGCTAACCCAGTTAACAAAGTTTAAATAATTAAAAATAAATAAAATAAAAAACCTTATGTGTCCTTATGTAAAGAAAGGAGAAGCTGCTAGACAAGTTTTGAAAAAAGTATACATTTCTAGCATATAAGCAATTAGTACCAATAACTATACAGCACATATGCATAGTCGGCTTTAGACACCAGCAAAGCCTACAGTCATTAAATATTTTACCACTGATATCCTAACACAAACAATTTCAAAAAGGCTCTAAAAGTCAACCTATTAAACTCTTGAGAAGTCAACCTATTAAACTCTTGGTCCTGCCCCTGCCATGACCCAACATAACCCCCCTCCTTCTCCTAAACTCTACATGGTTATTCAACCACCATCCATACAACCAGTTACCTCCCCAGCCCATGTTCCTCTTACCTCTATACTAATCTCTATTTCTGTCATAGCCTTTCTCTCTTTTTTCCTATCTCTACTTCTCAAAGTAAATCAATTCTGTTCTGGTAACCGTTCAGCAGTTTAAGTAAAATACCTACGCTGAAGCAAGAAGCAAGCTGACCGTTCAGCAGTTTAAAATAAAATACCTCAACAACAATTCTGTTCAGGAGAAGAGAAGCAAACAGTTTAAAATAAAAAAGAGAAGCAAGCAGTTTAAAATACCTCCGCTAAAGCAAGCAGCCCGTTCAACAGTTTCAAGTTTAAATAAAATACCTGGGCTGACCAAAATAAATAAATTCTGAGTTTAAATAAAAATACACACAATCCTGTGCTGAAGCAGGCAGTCTGTTCAGCAGTTTAAATAAAATACCTGCGCTGACCTCAGAGTTTAAATAAAAATACTTTCAGCAGTTTAAGTAAAGAACCTGCGCTGATAAAAATAAATCAATTTCGTTCAGGCAACAGTTTAAATAAAATACTTTCAGCAGTCTAAATAAAATACCTTCAGCAGTTTAAATAAAGTACCATCTGATATTGTTAATCCTCGTTTATTCCTTACGTTTGGGTATCAGTTCCGAGCTCAGAACCGAGCTGGCCATTTTCCAAGCTCACTTCAGCTTCAAACTCTCGAGCTATACTCTTACCCACAATTCCCCTGTCCCTGTTACCTCAGATTTTGTTTGCCGCATTGCCATCAGGTCATGTCAAGCTACCTCTCTTGAGCTAAGTACAGTCAATTGTTGTTTAATTGCTTTACAAATTACTTTTCTGTCAGAAAAGTTGATATTTTATTGTCTCTTGCCCTATCGCATCTAGCGTTCATAATTTTCTCAGGTTTTTTCTGTCCTTTACTTCCCCCTTTAACTGCGAGGTAATTTCTCCTTACCATCATTGGTAATCCCTTTCTTTTTCTCTTTCATACCTTCGGGTACTCTCTTGTACCATTGTTGGTATTTTTCTATTTGTTAATATGGCAGATAAAAAGGGTAGTCCGGGGTTTAAGCGGTGTTCTGATTGTGGACACAAACTGCCTACTTCTGATGCATACTCTTTATGTGCTTATTGTTTGGGAGCTTCCCATTTATCTGTTGAACCACCTTGTACTATATGTGAAAAATTTTCTAATAGAACTTTGTTAGAAAGGAAAAATAAGCTGATACTGAAGGGGCTTCTAAAATTTCCCTTTCCAGAGGCTATTTCTGGGTTGGAGGTCTCAACCCCTCCTAAAGCCCATAAGAAAATGGATGTTCCTACTAAGGCTAAATCCTTGCCTTCATCCCTGGCTGGGGACTCTCACCAACCAAAATCTAAAAAGGCTAAAATTTCAGCTCCGGAGCTCTCTCAGTCAGCCTCAGTGCTTTCGGTGCCCAGATCTTCAGCACCGAGGCCTTCGGCTCCATTAGTGATTTCGGCTCCGTCCTCTCCTGCAGCCTTCTACATATTGGCATCGAGCAGCTCCTTGGTTCAGACCTTTACCACTGTTTCA
The DNA here is from genome assembly GCF_019279795.1 of Protopterus annectens. Taxonomy (NCBI): domain Eukaryota; kingdom Metazoa; phylum Chordata; order Ceratodontiformes; family Protopteridae; genus Protopterus; species Protopterus annectens. The sequence goes on from NC_056731.1 coordinate 1,959,441,618, forward strand.
GCACCGACCGCTCAGTCAGCACAGACCTTGGCCTTTATTACTGACTCCAGTTTTGTCGGTTGCATTTTTTTGCACGACAACCACTTGGGCACCGATCCCTGTGTCAGTGCAGACAATGACATTGGCACAGATGACTTCTTCGGTGCAGACTACAGTTGTTCAGTGTTTCTTGGCACTGTTGTCCTCAGTGCAGTCAGATGAGATGGGCACCGAGTCTGCCTCTTTTGTGGACAGGCCTGTGTCCCCCTCAGTTTCTGTGAGATCCTCTAGAAGTCTTTCTGAACATGATGTGTTGCATCTTGTGGACCAGGCATTCTTGGCCAGAGGTATTCCACCCCTCAGGAACTATCCTTCCTTGGGAGGCGATCATCCATCTCCAAAGACAACTTCTTATTCTCCTCCTTCATTGCCTTTGAAGTCCATGGATATAGTACGGCCTTCCCCTTCTGCGGCTCCCTTTATGGATCTCACTAAGGAACCACAGTTGCCTTTGTGGCAGGATAGTTTTGCTACAACCCAGGATGTCAGCTGTGACACGCATAGCTTGCTGCTCCACAGCCATCCAGGGACTCCAAGTCAGCAGGCTGAGCCACTTAGGGGAGGAGTGCCCCCTGTCCTTGACATACACTCCTCTCTGGGCAGACCAGCCTTCCAATTGATGGAGAAGGGTTTCGCTTCTGCTAGCGATACCGGACTGTCTATACCTCTGCCCTCCTCTGGTACACTGGTTTCACAAGTCGTACCTAGCAGACAATGGGTGCAAGGGCCTCAGGACATATTCCCTCAGGAATCCCCTTTTCCGTTGTCTTCCCCAGCTTCTCCCACTGAGGAGGTCCACCAGAAAAGTTTGTGTAAGAGGAAGCACATGGACTCCACAGAGGAGTCTCTCACCGAAGACACAGATTTCAATGAGGGGGAAGGATCCCCTTGGTCACCTTCTGAGGTATCCTTTGGCGATATCCTTGAAATCCTGAAACAGAGAGGTGACTGGCAGCCCTCTAATCTGACCCCTGAGGAATCTGTGTTCCTGCAGGCTTTTTGCGCTTGGCCCCCTACCTCCTGGGTTACTCCACCTGCGGATGAACTTGTCAAGTTCATCATGCAGTGTGCTTGGAAGGCCCCTGATACTGTTGAAGCTATTTCCCGGAGGCCAGATAAAATCTTGTTCCCTCCTGCTTCAGATCCCCATTGGTCCAAAGGTCTTCCTATAGATGCTTTGGTGGTGGTGGCCACAACAAAAAAGTATCTGGCAGAAGAAGAAAGCCAGACTGTCCATCCACCTAACAGAGAGTCCCAGGCCCTGGACAGAATAGGGAAGCGCATTTTTGCTTCAGCGACCTTTGCTATCAGGTCCCTGAATTATATGGCACATTTTACCAGGCTTCAAAAAGATCTGGTTTCTGAGCTCTCTGAAACCTTGGCTGGTGCAGTGTCTGATGAGGTCCATGACAAAGTGGCTTCTCAGCTGGCCACCATTGAGTCTATATCTAACTCCTCTATGCGATTAATATCTCACACATCAGAAGGAGCAGCTAGAGCGGCGGGTTCAGCTGCGGTCTTGAGACGACACGCCTGGATGCACTTGTGCAACTTCGAGGAACCTTTTAAGTCTTCCTTTCGTAATGCCCCCATTGAGCCCTCCTCGTTATTTGGGCCTAAAGTTAAAACACACTGGCCAGATGTGAACAAGAATGTAAGACCCTTTCTGCCATAGGTGTTCGTTATTCTTCCCCTCAACGTGCTTTCTCCCGAAACCAAAAGAGTGGGAAGATATGGTTCAAGAAATCTCAGGGTCCTTTCCGTGACACACAGGCCGAGTTCTCCCCCAAAGGCAGAGGGGGAAACTCACAGGGAAGACGCTCCTTTTGGGGCAGAGGAGGACCGCATAACCAGGGTTCCATGGATTCTTTCCCTGGTCAATCCTACCAGCGCTCCTGAAGAGTGGCCCTAGTCCTTTCCTCTGGAGGTGGTTGGGGGACATTTCTCCTTGTACCCTTTTGCCTAGCTAACCATCACTACCAATTCTTGGGTACAAAGGATCATAACCAGAGGTTATCATATCCCCTTCGATCTTTGTCCTGTCCCTTCAAAAAATCTTCCCGATGCTCCACCCAGTCAAAGGGAAGAAGCAGCACTAGAGATAGAAAAGCTGCTAAGAAAAAGAGTCATCCAAATAGTCCCTCCAGACCAGATAGGATCCGGATTCTACTCAAGATTATTTTTGGTGCCAAAGAAAACCGGGGACTGGAAACCAATTTTGGATCTCAGCGTATTGAACAAGTTTGTGAGAGTTCAAAAATTCTGGATGGTCACTATACAGTCTATCCTCCCGCTTTTGGAAAAAGATGACTGGATGTGCTCTATAGATCTTCAAGATGCGTACTACCACATAAAGCTGGACAGGCCATCAAGAAGATTTCTGCACTTCCGTGCGGGAGCCAGTCATTACCAGTTCAGAGTACTACCCTTCGGACTCTATAGCCCTCAGAGTGTTCACAAAGTGCATGGCAGTTGTCACAGCTCACCTGTGACTTCAAGGATTCCAGGTGTTTCCATACCTAGATGACTGGCTCATGTCCGCCCCCACCAGACATCTACTGGAAAAAGCCCTGGCATACTCTCTCCTTGCTGGTCAAAGGCTAGGCATAACCATAAACTGGCAGAACTCCAATTCACCCCTTCTCAGTCGACAGAATTTATAGAGGTTATCTTGGACACAAAAAACTGCAGAGCTGCTATTCCAGAGCACAGAATTTTAAGGATAAAGTAACAACTAATTCCAATCCTTTCAAAGGAAAAATCCATGGCTCAATCGGTTCTACAGCTGTAGGGTTCCATGGCAGCCTCCATCACCATTGTTTCCCCTGGCCAGGTTTCACATGAGGCTTCTACAATGGTTACTGCTCACCCAATGGTATCCTTTTCAACATCTTCTTTCAGCCATAATTCGAGTAACCCACAGGTGCAAACAGGATTTAAATTGGTGGATGACACGCAATCTCTTTCAATGGTCTCGCCCCTTTTTCCTCCAGCAACCCAAGGCCACAGTGACCACAGTCACCTCCCTGATGGGGTGGGGGGGCTATGTCAGGGACAGACAGTCCAAGGCATTTGGTCCCAACTGGAGGCCCATCTGCATATAAATGTTCTAGAGCTGAGTTTGGTGCTTCTGGCGTTGCAAGCATTCCATCCCCTGCTGCCGTCTGGGACAATTGCAATTCAATCAGACAACATGGCGGTGGTCTGGTATATCAACAAGCAAGGTGGAACCAAATATTACCCCTTATGTCGACAGGCCATGAGGATATGACAATGGGTGATGGCTACCAACCGTTTTCTTCTAGCAATGCCCATTCCCGGGAGTTCCAACGTGATAGCAGGCAGACTCAGCAGGTGCATTCTTCAACCTCACGAGTGGTCCCTGAATCCCTTGATAGTGGCGGAGATCTTCCACTGCTGGGGCCGTCCTTGCTGTGACCTCTTTGCATCCCCGACCAACTACAAATGCAGCAACTACTTCACCCTGATTCCCCCTCCAGGGCAGTCACCCAGGGATGCTCTAGTCCACAATTGGTCCTCGGGTATTCTCTACGCATTTCTGCCCTATTTTCTCATTCCCCAGTTTCTGAAGAAAGCCCGGCGGTTGAAGAGCAAGGTAATCCTCATAGCACCATATTGGCTATGATAGATTTGGTTCCTATTCCTTTGGCCTCACCTACTAGATCGACCTTGGATCTTCCATCCAATGCCAGAGTTGATCTCACATCCACAGAACCTGATTCATCCCAACCTGAACAGCCTGAAGCTAATGGCTTGGCTACTCCAATTCCCTTGATTGCCAGGCAGAATGATCTTTCTTTACCAGTACGTGATATTCTCATTGCTTCTCATAAGTCTTCCACTAGAATTACTTATCTGAGCAAGTGGAAAAGATTTACCTGCTGGCTGAAAGATAAACAAGTAGACCCCTTTTCAGCACCAGTGTCAATAATACTAGACTATCTGGCCGACCAGTTTCAATCGGGTCTATCGGCCTCTACCATTAGAGTTCATTTGGCTGCAATTTCTAATTTTCATGAGGGTGTCCAAGATTCCTCTCTTATGTCCCATAAATTGTGCAAGACCTTCATAAAAGGTGTGAATCATCTGAAGCCACCTTTTAGAGAACCTATTCAACCATGGGATTTATCACTAGTTCTACAAGCTCTGACAATGGCACTTTTCGAACCAGCCTCTTCTTGCAACCTCAAGTATTTGCCTTGGAAAACCTTGTTTTTGGTCGCTATTACTTCTGCTAGACATATTTCTGAACTTCAAGCTTTATGTATCAAGAGTCCATACTTGATTTTTCATAGAGATAGAATGTCTCTGAGAACTAATCTCTCATTTCTGCCTAAAGTGATCTCTGAAATGTCCATTAATCAAGCCATTGAATTGACAGTTTTCTTTCCCAACCATTCAAACAGAGGAGAGTATTGCCTACATACCCTTGATATACACAGGCAAATCAGTTTTTATCTAAACAGGACTAAACCCTTTCGTAAATCTGACCAGTTATTTTTGGCCTTTTCTGGATCTTGATTAGGATCAGCTGTTGCCAAGGTCACATTAGCTAGATGGTTGAAGGACTGTGTGACCTTTATTTATACACAACGTAATATTTCGTTGCCTACTACCATGAAAGCTCATTCAACAAGGTCGGTGGCAACTTCTGCTGCCTTCCATGCCACAGCTTCTTTACATAACATCTGTGCAGCTGCAACTTGGGCTAAGCCTCATACCTTCATCAATCATTACAAATTGGATTTGGCCTCCAGGGGAAGAGCATCTTTCGGTTCTGTGTTGCTCAAGAATGTCCTTCCATGAGAGCCTCCCAGGAATAGAGGTAGCTGGGGACTCTGTCCCATACGTAAGGAATGAACGAGGATTAACAATATCAGATAAAGAAGTTATGTCTTACCATAATGTTCCATCTGTATTGTTGATCCTCATTCAGTCATTATGACCCTCCCTCCTTCCCCCTCCTGTGGTTTTTAGTGGATCTCACCATCCAGTTCTCTTAGGTTATTTGACCAGAGGTAGCCTCTACCTTCTTTAACATGCAAACTCAATCTGAGGTAACAGGGAGAGGGGAATTGTGGGTAAGAGTTTAGCTCGAGAGTTTGAAGCTGACGCGAGCTTGGAAAATGGCCGGCTCGATTCCGAGCTCGGAACCGATACCCAAACATAATGACTGAATGGGGATCAACAATACAGATGGAATGTTATGGTAAGGCATAACTTCTTTTTTCATTTCATTCAGGCAACAGTTCAGATGAAGCAACCAAAATAAATCAATTCCGTTCAGGCAACCATTCAGCAGTTTAAATAAAATACCTGCACTGAAGCAAGAAGATTGTTCAGCAGTTTAAAATAAAATACCTCAACAACAATTCCGTTCAGGAGAAGCGAAGCAAACAGTTTAAAATAAAAAAGAGAAGCAAGCAGTTTAAAATACCTGTGCTGAAGCAAGCAGTCCATTCAGCAGTTTCAATTCCATTCAGGAAAGTTCAGGAGATCACACACTGAAGCAGTCTGTTCATTTTAAAATAAAATACCTCAACAAGAATGCTAAAAGCAGAACGTAAGCACACACACTGTAATTTTGTAAATACCTCAACAGATGCAGCTCCTGTATGCGCTGAAGCAAGCAATCCACTCCGTTCAGTTCTACACTGCAGTTCCCATGCTCACAGATCCAGTTCAAGCAGTTCTTCCCACTCAAGCTCTGCAGTAACCATAAGATAGATAATTCCTTTCCACTCAGAGATCAAACAGCCAGCTGGAAATGTGTGCACATGAGTCCTTGAGCTCAATTCCGACAGGCTGGTAGGCCGATGGAGCTGATGTCATCAGGCACGTGATGACGTAAGCTCAAAAAGCAAAAAAATAAATAAATAAAAAAGGGAAAAATAAATTGGAAATTAAGAGGTGCCACTCAGGAATCATGGCACACCATTATTTGGACCCAAAACTGTGTAAAAACCGAGTAATTCGGTATGGTTTGGAGGTATGTGCACAACGTATTGCTAGTTGCTTAAATAAGTACAAAATTAGTATTGCAATGGCTTGTGTGTGTGTGTGTGTGTGTGTGTGTGTGTGTGTGTGTGTGTGTGTGTGTGTGTGTGTGTGTGTGTGTGTGTGTGAAAGATACACCCAATAATAAGGAGATATACCCATTTATCTGTGCAGAAACACAATAATAGCGAGACACACCCATTTATCTGTGCGCACACCCAATAATACCGGGATATACCCATTTATCTGTGCATACACCCAATAATACCAAGACACATCCATTATTCTTCTAGGCCTCAGTAAAAACTGCAGCTAGCAACTCGTTATATTTCAAAAGTAAGGCATATAATATATCACAGAGCATTCAGGCTCTTAGATATTTACAAGTTTGGTAGTCCCCACTCCCCAGACTGTATAAATGAATAAAGGGGACCCTCTTAATCATCCTTGAGTGTATGTGGATCCCACAAAAGCTATTGCTGGTAGGGGAAGAACTGAGGAGAAAAAATGTATTAATTTTCTGGTTACAATTTTTAACTGGAGTAGAGCTGTGATCTGATCCTTTTAGGATAAAGTTGATAATAGTCTCTACTCTCAACCGCACCCATTGTAAAAACAACCCTGCTCAGATGTGTGTGTGTGTGTGTGTGTGTGTGTGTGTGTGTGTGTGTGTGTGTGTGTGTGTGTGTGTGTGTGTGTGTGTGTGTGTGTGTGTGTGTGTGTGTGTGTGTGTGTGTGTGTGTGTGTGTGTGTGTGTGTGTGTGTGTGTGTGTGTGTATACTGAAAGTGCTGTAGGTTATGTTAGGGGGTGCTGGGGGTTGTGTGGTTATTATTTTAATTTTCATCACAGTCAAACCTTAGAGGTATGAACAGGAGGTCATTATAGCTTGTGTTTGGGCTGGGGACAGTGTGGAAATTGTTTCTTTTACTTTCTTCACAGACCTCAGAGGTGTACAATGAAGGTTAAAACAGCTTGTGTAGGGGCAGTGAACTGTCTAAATTGCACATCAGGCAAATATACAGGTATCTGTCTTTGGGTTTAGGGATGAGGAGTGAGGAAGTATGCTATGTATATGTATGTCAGCAGTCACTTGAAATACATGATGGTGGCAATTTGATCTAAAACCAGAGGGATGCATAGGCAGTGACGGTCTTTTTTTTGGGGAGGGGGTTAAGGAGGCAGGCATTTTTCCCAGACAGGACCTGTACATCCTCATAACAATTGCCCTGCTAGTTTATTGTGAGCTACTATTTTGTCAGCATCAAACATTAAGCCATAGGCACAACTTATGTATTCCTTTGAAGAAAGATAAATCAATAAAGGAAACCCTTCCTTCCCAAATCCCTGCCCCAAACAAGACACCAGAGGAAACTGATGCAATCTTTTAAAACCATTTCATAGATTCCATATCTAAAATGTTTCCCTCTGACCCCTCTTCCACTAACACCATAAACTCTAGAACCAACCTGGATACTAACTCCTCTGAACCCTCTCCAACTTCAAACTCTTCTAATACTTTATCCCTTACATTTGTTTCTACCAGCTACATAAAATCTCTACTCACTAAACTAAAAACCAGTTCAACATCTGCTGACAATATTCCCTCCTATTTCCTGCAGTTAAGCAGTTGACTCACTTTCCCTGTGTCTATATTGATAAATTGCTCTCTCACTGAGTCATAGGTCCCTTCTCTCTGGAATGAATTTTACACTCTACCTATACATAAGGGAGGTTACTCCACGGAAATCACTAACTTTAGATTCATCACCATTCTATCCCCTCCCTCTAAAATATTGGGAAAATGCACACATAAACAAGTCACGCAGTACCGAAAGCAGGAAAACCTTCTCACACCTACACAACATGGCTTTCACTCTAAACACAGTACTACTACTGCCCTAATATACTTCCTTAACAAAATTTCTGTGGCCAGAAATAACAAATTCATCTCTTGTCTTTTCTTAGACCTTTCAAAAGCATTTGACACTGTGTCTCACTCACTTCTACTATCTAAACTGTCAACCTTAACTTCTCTATGTCAGTTGTTTACCTGGATTTTCAGCTATCTCACTGACCAACTGCAATTAGTTAAATGGTTTTCTGCTCTCTCCCCTTCTCTCACTCTGTTAAAATGGGCATGCCACAAGGCTCTAGTCTTGTTCCATTACTTTACAATATCTTTACCAATCAACTCTATACATCCTGTCCCCAGTCTTCCCTGGTACAATATGCTGATGACTCTACAGTCATCACCATTACTGACACCCCTACTGAACTTATATCCACCACCAAGGCATCCTTTAAATTAGTAGAAACCTGGCTCTCAAAAAATCTGCTTATTCTGAACCCAAAGAAAACAAAACTCCTACTTTTCCTACCCAAAAATGTCAACCACCTTAAACATACTTTCTCCATTCAGTCTCTTTATAACACTCTCATTGAAGTAGAATCCAGCACAAAACTCTTAGGTGTCATCATAGATGATCAACTTAAGTTTGACTTACATGTCAATAACTGCATTCAGAAGACTCAATTAAAACTCGGCCTCCCGTATAGAAAAAAAAGTTTCTCACTAACAAAGGAAAAGTTACCCTGTCTCATGCTTACCGCCTATGAAGTCTATTGTATAGCTCACAAATCCTGACAAACCTCAACTCCTCTCTCCTTACTAAACTAGAATCAGCATATAACAAAGTATCTAGATTTGCAGCAACCCGTACATATAAATCCCATCACTGCCTCTCACTAAATAAACTGGCTAGAATTACCCACCAGCTTCTCCTCTCTCAGGTCCTGACTATTTACTCTGTACGATACCAGTCTTCCTACTGCCCCAGCTTATCTCCTGTCATGCCTCATAATTCTCCCACCAGATCTCTACATAGCTCAGACCAAGATCTTATTCAAATCTATAAACCCAAAGCCAAAATGGGCATCAACCTCTATACTTAACCATTCTATCATTTCTTGGAATAGGCTTCCATTAGAAATTAGGTCTGTCCATCAACTTAAACAATTCAAAGCAGCTACCA